>NC_056731.1:1418419895-1418639162 GCF_019279795.1 Protopterus annectens
AACCACCTGCTGTTCCTGATTGGGGTATTTTACACACACACACACACACACACACACACACACCCACACCCTACCCTGCTTGTCCATAGGAGGAGAACCCAATTCCAGTCTGTTCAGGAGTGTGTCTACTTTCTGCAGAAGCACCAGCATGGAACATCTTTGTGTATTTAAATTCCGCATGTGCAGAAAGGAAGAACAGCAGATGTTCTTGCAGTCATCACCTGTGGGTTATCCCTGCTGTGGTAGCCGTCGGCCAGCCGGAATAACAGAGTCCGTGTTTTTCTGCGTCTGCTGCTGTCACCTGCTGGCTAACGTCAGCTCATCAGTGTTGTAAAGGAAGGCAGCCGACGCCATTCCATCAGTCTTTCTTGCCGTGGAGCCCGTAGCAAAAGCAGTTCGCAAGTGTGCCGGTCAGTCTCTACCAAAGGTTGAATTGCAGCTGAAAACGCCTAAAGCGAAGTACCCCATTGGGGATCCTTTTTTCTTGCACTAACCAATGTCCTAAAAAGTTAACAATTGTCTTGCCTGTGGAAAGCAAATACCAGACAGAGACTTCCATTCAAACTGCATCACTTGTTTAGGCCCAGACCACAACGTCCCGCTTTGCCGGTTCTGTGCCCTCTTAAACATGAGAATCATTTGTCGTAGAGCTCTTTTTGTAGCCTAGAATTTTCATCTTCCATCTTCGAATTCTGAAATCGCGTCAGTCGGCCAACAAACTGTAGACTTTACAAAAAAATGTAAGGATAAAGATAAAGACAGCCCACACAAGGCTAAGCCTTCCAACCACTCTACCACTAAGCAGGTTGTCAGTTCTCCGGAATTCACTGAGGTGCCTTCGCAGCCCCTGATGCTCAATTTGATACCTTCGCAGGCCTCTATTTGAGACTCTTTTGGAGTCCTGTGTGCCGCGGATATCTTCATCTTCCAAGCCTTTGGTTGTCTCTGCATTGGTTGGGTCCAAAGCCGCAACGCAGACACTGGCTTCGAAGGAAGTTTTCCACACTGCCGAATCTAGACAAAAACCAACGTCTTCTCCTCAGACTATCGTTTCTCTCAGACCGATGGATACTCTTAGGTCGAGAGACAGTGCCACTCCTAGGAAAAATTCTTGTAGCCACCATTTTACCCCTGCTCCACCACCCCAATCTCAAATGCTTAAACAGGTGGAGGAGCTTATCACCCTTATCAGGGTGAAGAGACCCTTACCCTGAAATACTGACAGAACAGGATTCTGAGGAGTCTGATTATTCAGATTTGGAAGAGGAACAACAACCTCTTAATACTTATGAGGATTCAGATGCTGAGGAATCAATCCCTTCTGGCCTTTCTTTTGGGGAAACCCTTCACAGCCTCAGGGAACATTTCCACTGGGAATCCCAGGACTTCCCTCAGTCTAAGAAAAGACTAAGAGAGTTTCTAGACCTGCCCCAGCACAGAGCCTTGGCCATCCCCCCTGTCTTAGAGGAAGTTGGTGATGTTTTCCAGGAATCCAGCTTAAATCCTGATGCCCTCACACCTGCTCCAGAAAACCTGACTGGTATTACAGGGTACTGGATTCTCACAAATACCCATACAGACAACCTGCTGCAGACCCCGAGGTCATTACACAGGGACCAAAAGGAGCTAAGGTTAGTTCAGCAAAGAATCCTACTCCTGACAAGGACTCCAGAGCTCTGGACAGATGGTGTAAAAAAGTATACACCTCTGCAACCTTAGCTGTCAGAGCACTCAACTGCCAGTCCCACATGTTAAAATATCAACAATACACTTTGGAACTATTAAAACAAAAGATCTCAAACTTTCCTGACTGTGCCAATTCTAAAGAGTTGGCAGATTTACTGCACTCTACTTTTCAAGTGGCTAAAACTCTTAGCACTGTGGATATGAAGCCCTAGAAGTCTCAAGCAGGGCAGCAGTGTCAAGATCTGTCATTAGGAGACATGCATGGTTGAAGGAACATCCTCTCCCTGATCATATCATATCTAAATTACTTGCTACACCCCTGGATAAGGACCACTTGTTTGGAGTAAAAGCAGAAGAGGTGCTTAAAAAGATGGAAGACAAAAAGCAAAATGTATGCAAACAGTAAAAGATTTCCTTCAGGTACAACCTCCTAGGTTCAGCAGGAATTTTCCATCAAAACACTGGTCCTTTCTTGCACCTATCAAATAGGTGCAAGGAAAGCACCACAGGAACAGACCACCAAGACTCCTATCCCAGGGCCAGCAGAGAAGCAAACAGTGGACAACTTTCACTCCTAAGGCAGGGAGTTCTAAGCCATCCCTCTATGGCAAAAATTCTCAATGACTCCCTCTCCCCTCTTTTCACTCACCAAATATTAGGAAGAAGGCTCTCCATCTACAAAGAGAATTGGCTTTCTGTAACAAAGAACCAATGGGTATTAAAGATAATTTCTGAGGGATACAAAGTTTCCTTCAACAAACTCCCAGTTCCAAAAGGGTACCCAGACTTACCTCCAAATCAGTGGGCAGAGGCATTAAAACAAGTCCAAACAGTCCTATCCCAAGGGACAGTAGATCCTGTCCCCTCAGACCAAACAGGCAAAGGCTTTTATTCCACACTGTTCCTTGTTCCCAGAAAAGAGGGAACTTGGCGCCCCATCCTGGATCTATCCATTCTGAACACCTTCCTGGTGGTCCCCAATTTCAAAATGTTACCTTTGCAGCAGCTGCTGCCTATGCCGACAAAAAATGCATGGTTAGTTACCCTAGATCTAAAAGATGCCTACCTCCACATCCCCATAAGGAAATCCTGCAGGAAATTCCTTCACTTCAGAGCAGGTTCACAACACTTTCAGTTCTCTGCGCTACCCTTTGGCTTATCTTCTGCTCCTAGGGTATTCAGCCAATGCTTAGCCCCGGTCATGGCCTTTTGCAGACATAAAAAATATACAAATTTACCCTTATCTGGATGACTGCCTCATTCAGGCAGATTGCAAAGAAAAGCCCCTGAAAGACCTTCTCTTTATCAAAACCCTCCTAACCTCCTTAGGGTACTCTCTCAATGAGAGGAATTTAAGGAAAGCACCCTCCAGAAAGATCATTTTCTTCGGGGCTCTGCTGGACACAGCATCCCAAATGGCCTTCCTATCCCCAGAAAAACAGAGCTTCCTGCCTCTGTATTTTACCCAGCTGGCTTCCAGAAGTCACCTCACTGTGAGGACGTTCCTGCAAGCCTTGGGGTACATAGCATCTTGCATCCTTCTAATTCCTCTGGCCAGGCTTTGCATGAGAAAAATTCAGTGGTACCTAAAAGAACCTTCAGTGTCAGCACTCAGCCTTTAGAGACCTCTCTACCTCTAATCCCCTACGTAAGGGCCAAGTTTCTCTGGTGGGCAGGGGCCTGCACCTAGAACAAGGGTCTGCCCTTCACCCTCCTCCCAACCAAGCAGACCATTACCAACGATGCATCAGACATAGCTTGGGGTGTTAACCTACAGGGCAGGTGCACCCAAGGTCTTTGGGATGCCAAGCACCTTCCCTCACACATCAACCAGAAGGAAATGATGGCAGTACAAAAGGTTCTGACATCCTTCAAACCCCATCTCAAGCCAGGAGTTCTCCTTATCAAAACAGACAACACCACAGTACAACACCACAGTGATGTGGTACATCAACAAACAGTGAGGGACCCAATCTTACCCTCTGCGCAGGCTAGCCATGAACCTCTGGCTGGCAGCCTCTTCCAGGGGACTGCACCTGATAGCACAATACCTACCTGGGATCAGCAACACCCTGGCAGACCACTTCAGCAGAAACTTACTGGACCCCCACAAATGGCAGCTCCACAGAGAAATCTTTTTACAAATCACTCAGGCGTGAGACACTTCGGAGGTGGATCTCTGCTTCACATCCCAACCATCAGCTAAAAAAATTCTATACCAAGGAGTATCACTACATAGCATAGAAGGTGGATGCCTTGACCTTCCCCTGGAACACCCTCTTTGTGTGCGCTGTGCATTCCCTCCTGTGCCTCTTAACCCCAAGGTACTGATCAAAATAAGGGGGGAGAGACCAAAGGCCATCCTCATTGCTCCAGATTGTCCCAGACAGCATTGGTGCCTTTTACTGCACAGTCTGACCTTACAGCCTCCCAGGCAGCTCCCCCTGATCTCAGACCTCTTAACTTGGGGGGGGGGTGCTTCACTCAGACTTGCAGACTCTCAAACTATCAGCCTGGCTAATACTCTAAAGGCAAACAAGGAACCCCTCTTATGCAAACAGGTCCTACACATTATCACAAAGGCCAGAAGCCCCAGTACCAGAAAATCTTATGCAGGAAAATGGAAAATATTCTGCTCTTGGAGGCAGTTCAGAGGGGGCAATACATAACAACCTTCCTTCCATCTTATTCTGTACTACCTAGCAGAGCTGCTTAATAGTGGCCTCTCCTTCTCCTCTATTAAAATCCACGCATCAGCCATTTCAGCTCATTTTGATATAGAACAGTCCATGTTTTCCCATCCTTTGATTAAACAATTCCTCAGAGGGGCCTGTAATATCAGAACTCCCAGAAGGGGAACCCTCTCCAGCCTGGGACCTGAATTATGTTTTGGAAAAACTAATTGTACCACCCTTTGAATCTGCTGCTTCAACTAAAATGCCTCTCCTGGAAGGCTGCTTTTCTTGTAGCTGTCACCTCACCTACAAGGGTTTCAGAACTTCAGGACTGATGGCCTTTGAATCCTTCATCATCTTCCATGCAGACAGGGCCTCCCTGAGGAGTAATCCTGCCTTTATGCTCAAGGTGGTATGTAATGTAACTCTCAACCAGGCCATACATCTACCCACCTTCTTTCCTAATCCTCAAAACTAGGGGGAAAGAATTCTGCACTCTCTGGATATGCACAGACAGCTTAGATACTATCTGGACCGTACTAAACCTTTCAGGAAAACAGACCAACTACTGGTCAGCTTTGCCCCAGGGGCAGAGGGGAAGCCCATCTCCAAGCAACCATTTCCAAATGGATATCACACTGTATCCATTTCTGCTGCAGTTTGCATGGGAAACCCCTCCCTAAATCTATTCAAACCCATTCCACTAGGGCAGCCTCCTCTTCCACAGCATTCCTCCGATAAGTTCCCACCAGGGACATCCTGGAAGTCGCCACCTGGACTTCTGTCCATACCTTTACTAGCATTACCACCTACCCCTATTTTTTAAGGCTAGGGCAGGGGTTTCCTCTGCAGTTCTGCAGGGCATGCTGACCCATGCCTAGGTCCCTTACAAAATCCTACCCACCCCTCTCCTCAGCTTTGGGAATCCTCCCACAGGTGATGACTGCAACAGTGAAACATGAGGAACATAGTACAGTTATGTACACTTACCATAAATGTAGATGTTCGAGGGTATTCACTGTTGCAGTCCTGGTTTCCCACCCCCCTTCCCCTTTATATCTTCTTTCTTTAGGGAGAATTAAGTTTCTAACGGTGGCTTTTAGCCACCAGGACCACTGTCTATATTTACTTGGGCTTCTGACTGGTTAGAGCAAGAAAATCTGGTGTAATGATGTCAGCTGCCTTTGTTTATAGCAGTGACAAGCTGATGTCAGACAGCAGCTGATGCAGAAAAACATTGACTCTGGTATTCGGGCCGGCAGAGGGCTACCGCAGCAGGGATAACCCACAGGTGATGACTGCAGCAGTGAATGCACTCGAACATCTATATTTGTGGTAAGTGTACACAACTGTACTTTCTATGCAGCAGTGACGCATGCACAGCTGCAACAGGTATGCACTGGATGCAGAAGGTGTTCTTAAAGAAGAACACATTTTTTTTGTAATTAAAGTAAATGTGACAGTCCCTCAGCATGTGGGCCCCCTCCCAGGAAGCCAGCTGGGGACTGGGCAAATGCCTTGGTCGCCTAGTGCTGGATCTGGGTCTGCTTGCGACTTAAATTTACCAGAAGCAGACTGAAATAATATTGATTCAACAAGTAAGGAAATTGCTTACAATCAATGTTATTTTTAAATTGCTATTAGCCTTAGACCCTGGTGCAGCCCCACGCCCTCCAAGAGAAAGTGTGCTGTCCATTTACCAAGCTACAAAAATATCAGTCCCACTCCCCTCTCCCTGGAAACAGCTGCTTGGGAAACCATCATCTAGCTCAGAGCACAAACCCAACTGAGTGCCCAGTTCCTTCCTTCTTGGAAACAGCTGCTTGGGAAACCATCATCTAGGCTCGCAGCTGCCCTGTGTGAAGAGCACAAAGCCAACTGAGTGCTGAACTTACCAAACCAGAATAGTATCGATCTCACTTTCTTCCCTCCCTGGAAGCAGCTGCGTGGGAAACCATCATCTAGGCTCATGAAGAGCATAAACCCAAATGAGTGCTCAGTGTACGTCTCCAGCAGAAACAATCTCTGTGTGTAAATTAGTAATCTCAATTGCTTAAAACAGGGTAGTGGCATGCACACTAATCTCGGTCTTCCTTCAACCCCCCCCCCCCCCAGCTCCCATCTCAACAAACTTCCATCTCAAAACTCTTCTCCCTATTTGTCTTTTCATTCTCTTATCCTAAAAGTGTATCTTATTCGGTTCTTGGAACTTGCATAGCCCCTCTTCATACAGTAATTACTGTAAGCTCTCCCTCCTTTACAAAACCAGACCAAAACACTTACTACAGGGTTTCAACTACTATCAGCAGTGGGACTCACTCTGGATTCCTCTGGATATCTCCACAGCTGATAGTTTTTCTGTCTTAGTGATTGGCATCTCCCGGCTTTGCCTACTTCATTCACCCTCGCTACGTTCAGGCTCACTCCGCTCTTCTACCCTACCCCCATTCCCACCCATTTATATAGACTTAACTTCATCATTTGATAGGGTCATACACAAAACACTGATCAACAAATTAGAACAGCAAGGTAATTGATGTATTTTTGATAAGATGGATAGCTGCATAGCTTACAAATAGGACATGGCAAGTATACAGCAACTGGGCAGATGAAATTGTAGGTTATAGTATTCTGTTCTAGGCTCATATTTGTTTAGATTATATATTACAGATTTATCTTTTTCATCTGAGGTGTTCTACAGTCTCTGTGCAGATGACTTGAAATGAGCAGACTGATTACATGTGTTACAGATAAGGCATGTCTGCAAAATAACTCGACTAACTTGACCATTTGGAAACAGGAGAATAATATACTGATAAAATACATCAAAAAACTAAGCATATGTGGTTTGGGAGACATAGACTGAAAGGTGAATATTTAGTATAGCATCCAGTGATTGAAACTGTAGATTCATTTAAGGACCTGAGTATATGTGCAGATCCAGATTTGAGTTTTTCTAATAATGTGAACTAATTGGTTAATGATAGTTATAGAACTACAGGTTCTATAAAATGATATATAAAGTCTAGGAATTCAAAAATGAATGAAATTATTGTTTGTTAGTTAAGTTATACCTAAACTGGAATACAGAATAACAATATGGAAGCCTTATAAGAAAACAAGCATTAGTAAATTGGAAATGGTTAATGATAGTTATAGAACTACAGGTTCTATAAAATGATATATAAAGTCTAGGAAATCAAAAATGAATGAAATCATTGTTTGTTAGTTAAGCTGGACCTAAACTGGAGTACTGAATAACAATATGGAAGCCTTATAAGAAAACAAGCATTAGTAAATTGGAAAGAGTGCAGTGTCTTTATTTGCAGATACAAGCAGTGAAATGTTTAGTCTCTTTAGTTAAATTTATATAAAGGGCAGGCATATTTTTATCAACCAGAAGAGAAGTTGTGGACGATAAGGAATAGAGTTGAAGGAATTTATCTGAGAAGGGAAGAGGGTAAGAGTTAAGTGGTCTAAGATTATTTTGTTGTTAGAACAAGATGGTTTACAATCACCTGATTTGAAGAGACATTTTAGAGCTGCACGTTTAAGGTTCAAATAAATAATACTAGCGTAAGGTTATAATTCAAAATGGAAAGTGATGATGATGAATTAGGTAGGAAGTTCAACAAATAGACAGTCTGGGATGTTATCTTAGAGAAAAATAACAACCATAGGTATGTTACTTGTAAATTAAGCCAGCATGAGAATGGAGAAAGTAGATTTTGCCAGTAAGGCTATCTGCAAATGGAGGTACAAAAGACATGCAAGAGGGCACGGGAATGTACTGGACTTAACTTGGCAAAGGAACCAAGGTATTGGAAGCAAGTAACTAGAGAAAGAAAGGTAATGGAGTCAGATGAGGCCAAGAAGATGCTTGGTCTGAAAGATAGAGACTGCCTTCGCTACCAGGGATTGATATCAGAGTATAGGCAAAAAGAAAGGGGTAGGGGAATCTTAATTGAAAGACCTGTTCTGGCAGAGTTTTTAGTTGAATCTTGAACAAAAGCTGCCGTTAAAAAGGGATAATTAGTATTTTCCCAAACCTACTGCCATGTGTTTATTCATTAGTGGTATTTAGTAGATGCTGTTTGAAACAAACCTTGTATTCCTTGCTTTTTCTAACCGTGGATCCAGTCCCACCTGTTAAGCTTTCCTCTTCTGCCCTCAAATACCTTATTAAAGCAGTTTCTTCTTAGGACTGCCACTTCCTGTACTATGTCTGTTCCAGCAACTCATCATTTCATTGCCACCCACCCTAAAACAAAACAACAGTACCACATGTTTGAAACACAACCTAAAACAACACCTATCTTCCTCATGACTACGCTTATGTTACCATTCTGACTAAACCCAACTTTCTTTCTCTCTTCCATGCCAATCTCTTTCATAGTCGCCCTGACTCTTTCACCTTTCTTATCCTTGTCTCTTTCATCTCTAATACTGCTCTTCCAACTAACCTATATCCTTAATCCTTTCCTACTAATACCCCCTCCTTACCCACCTCATCATCTTACCTACTGTTATCTCAACCTCTGCACTATCAAAACCTTTTCTACTTGTGTTATTCTTGATCATTTCTTTTTATAACCTTTTCCTCCTCTGTCTTCTGTTCTGGCTTTAGAGACATCCTACCTCATTAATGTAAATATACATATACTGAACTTATGCACATTATAATTGCTCATGTATCTCCAGCTATTACAACTTAACATGGCTTTGACTTATGTAAAGTAATACAACCTCTACTAAAGTATATGATAGTCAGCTTTACTTTTTGTCTCTGTACTACTTACAAGGTAATGCTTAAAATGTTTAATTGTTTTGTTGGGTCTTGTGCCCAGTCAAACTTCCCAGATAAACAAAAGACAACACATATTTTAAATAACAGCAATAAATAAATAATTTCCATACCCCTACCTACATGTTTTAACACATTAAAAACACTGAACAACTTGTGGTAGTTACAGCTGCGAATATTGACAAGGAGTACTTGGATGACTGCCACAGCTTGCGCAGGACTGTAACGTGTTGGGCCTCTTTGTTTCTGCAGTTCATGTGGTTGTGATCATGCTAAGGCTGTGCCTGCAGACATTTTGAGGCCTGATTGAGAAGCTGCTGCAGGAATTTATGATTATTTATTTATTCATTTATATTTGTTCACTCTTTGATTGTGTGTTCTGTGCATAAAGAGAAGTGTTATACGCTAATTGCTTCATTTGCAGTGGCTTCTGTTACCAACAGTGTACTGGAGTTGCTATTCAGTTTTGAATATCCACATAAAAAGGTAGATATCACAATTACCACAGAGGTTTTATGAAAATGTTGAAATACCAGTTTTCTGCTGTCCTTGCAGTTGCTGAGTATTACTTTTAGCGTAGACATACCATGATCACTGCTACTTTAATGAAACTAGATAACCTATTGTTTCAATTTAAATATTTCATTTTCTTTACTTCACAGCTCCACAGAGCATCTTGTCTTGAGAAGCTGGGAGATCAGACTGCAATGGTAAGGAGCACATGTAAGATTACTTTTCAAAATGGTACTGCTGTGAATTAAAGCAAGACATCTTAAGGAATAGTTGTTGCTAGAAGTTGTTGATTTATAAGATGCAATCAGTGATGTTGCGTTTAGTCCCTTTAGCTTTATATACAGGTCAGGCATATTTTTAGTAACCTGATTAGAAGTTGTGGATGATAATTAATAAGGAGTTGACGGAATTTATCTTGGGGGGGGGGGCAAGAGTTAAGTGGGATAGGTTGATTCTCCTAACAGAACAAGGAGGTTTAGGATTTTCTGATATGAAGGTATAGTTTGCAGCTTATACACACATGACATATATATATATATATATATATATATATATATATATATATATATATATATATATATATATATATAGGGAACTATATTATGATCTGAATCAGAAGGTTATAAATCAAAGTGGAAGGAATGATGATGAAACAGGGGAAGACTTCAAGAAACTGAGAGAGAAGGATTTTGGGTGCAGGACCTTAAGGAGAATAGCAACAACCATATATAATATTATTATTTACTAGGCACATTGCGTTACTGGGGAGATTGTAGGTGCTGTAAAGAACACTTCTGGCTAACATCAAATATTGAAACGATACCAATTTCATTAAGTCATACTTTAACTTAGGAATGGGGCCCATTGTTGTCATGGTATTAGAAACCCAATGAGAGAGAGAGAATGTTATATTTACGAAATAGCAGACATTATTCTAAAAATTTAGCCAGCACACGAATGGAGAAAAGTGGTTTTACCATTAGGGATAACTGCAAGTAGGAGTATAGAAAGTTTGCAAGAGGGGCCTGAATTTATTGAAGGAAATTAGCAAATGAAATTAGATGTTTAGAAGAAATAGCTAAGAAAGGAAATGTAATTGAGTCAGATTAGGCCAAGCAGACGTTTGGACTGTGGATTAAAGACTTCCTTCCTACCAGTGACTGATAACAGAGTAGAGGCATAGAGGAAGGAGATAGCAGTGCTAAGTAAAAAGACCAGATTTGGATGAGTTTTCGGTTGAGTCTACAGCAGAAGTTGTTGTTAAAAGTAGATAATTAATAGGGATAATTAATAGAGCATATAAAGCATTGCATGATAACTATAAGAATCAGCAAGAAGAAGTTAGAAAAGATTAAGAGGAGAGATTGGACAGGTAATTTGCAATTTACTGGAAAAGTACTAATGGTTAAAATGTATTAATATTCTTGTAATGGAGTTTTTGTAAATAGTTATAATTTGTTATACACTGTTTAAATGTTGATGGACTTGTTAAAACCAAATAGAGATTTTTTTAAAGGAAAGGTAATTTGCAATGGAACTTGGGGATATCTGTGTCCCCCCCCCCAAGTATGCAACAAAAGTCCAGAAAGTTTAGGATTTTTGCATGGAAGTATTTCCATAGGGATTTTTAAACCCTGGATAAATAAAGCAGACTTTAGGGATTTTTTCCTCGGGTAGAAAAAAATACTGGGGATGTGATGGAAAAGAAAGGTTTAATTGAGAACATGTTTTATGGTAATGTAATAAGTTTCCAGATTTTCCATGCAGAGTACCTTAGAAATTTTAGGAGAGCAAATTATTGTAACTAAAGAAACAATTCTTTTGAGTAAGAATATAGTAGCTGGATTGTCTAAACATAATAAGGTTTACTGTGGTTAATGCTATTGTCTTCCAAAAAAAAAGCAATTGCTAGAAGATGGGTACTGAAATCTAAATGAATTGTAACTGAAGTACTGATTATTGTAAAGGAGATTAAAGAAATGGAGATGGGATCTTTAAAAAGGAGAGATGCAAATGACATAGAAATAAATGGAATTTTGGGGAACAGTACATGCAGAATAATGTTCAGGAGGAGGAGTGCAATTTTAAGGGAAGGCAAGAATTTAGCAATTTATGTAATGCCAGAATGAATGAACATTGTTGAAAACAAATGTATACTGCGCAAAAATAATAATAATAAAAATGTATTTGTGATTTATTTTTTTAGTCCCCATGTCACTTTTTAAAAGATGTCATATGTAATAAAGATGTTTAAAAAATACCACTAGATGCTTCATCTAATAAAAATACACGAGCTGGGACAATATTAAAATGGACCTGCTTCAAGTATCACTATTTCATATGTAGAAGGGTGGACCTGTGTGACTTTTTGCTTCTTTCTTATTGAACTGGAAAGTATACTGCCTTTTGCCTTTATCTCATCTACTGCTAATTATTTATCTGAAGTAGTTAACTTCATTTGATCTTCAACCTGTGGGTCTATGAATCCAAATTGGATCTGACATAACCAGCATCTAATCCGAGCCCCAAGCTCCTCCCCTTACTCATAATGCCCCATGTCTCCTTCCTCCCTTCATATATCGTTTTGCCGCTAAATAGCTAAGCATCGTGGTCTCAAGCTCCGAGCATTTATTCTGTGGTAAGTGATTGCATTTGAGAGTTCTTTATCCTTTCCTGTACTTTTGCTTTCCCCTCCCCTCCTCTACCTGCTTTGAATGTAGGTTTAGTAAAAAAAAAAAAAAAAAAAAAAAAGTTTAGTTGTTGTAGTTCCCTTTGGCCTTCCCACTCCTATCTTCTCTGTGAGTGAGTGTGCATGTGACTGTGTGGTTTTTCCTTCCATGCAAGGAGTATGGCAGATATTCCCCCTAAGCTAGGGTTTAGGAAGTGCACAGAGTGTGGCCTTAAGTTCTCTCCAGCCTGGGTGTGGCCCATTTGCTTACCTCCTGTCCTATTTGTGCGGGCTTCAACCCACGGGCCCTTAAGGACAGGAGGGATAAGCTCATTCTGAAGGGCTTGCTTCCCTCATTGGGGAAGGCTGTCCCCGCAACCCTGGCTTCGGCCTCTTCAACCGCCGCTACTACCTCTTTTCCTCCCCAGACCTCTGGGACTCAAACTCCCACCAAGAGGTCTGGGGAAGGAGAGAGGCACCATAAGAAAAATAGACCCCATAAACAGTCTCCAGACCATTCGGCTTCGGTGGGGCCTCCACCCAAGGCCAAAACCCCCACTAGTCCCAGTATCCCCCGGCTCAACTCTTCCAGGTTCTCCCTGAGCTGGAGGTGTCTGTCTCCACCAAGGACATCTCCTCATCAGCACTCCAGGCCGGTGTTGGTGGCTTCCACCTGGTCTACCTGTAGTCTTAGCGAGGTGGAGATGGACAGGATGATGCAGAAGTTCATCATCATCAGCCCCCTTTTTTCCAAATTTTCTACATGGGGTCAGAGTATTGTGTTAACTGTCGCCAACTCTCTCGTTTCAGTGCCACACTCCTGCCTTCTTCAACACTCATGTCTGACTGTCGCAGATCTTCCTTTACACAATCCATCCACCTCTTTGCTGGACATCCTCGTTTCTCTTACCTACTCCCAGACCTTTTTCACTCCAGTATCTCCTTCTGCGATCTGTCCTTTGGTTTTGCTTTGAGTGTGTCTGGTCTAACCGAGTCAGATCTGAGCTCTCGGAGCCATAGCCTCAGCGTTGGATTCAAGGGGGTTCTGTTGGCTCCGAGTTTATCAGAGTGTAGTCTTCCCCTCGGCATCTCAGCACCTGTAGTCTCGGCTCTGACTCTCTCATCAGATCCAAGGGGAACGGCTCCTATGGTGGTTTCTCAGGATGCCCACTCCCCTTTGACGTGGTAGAGAGGGTTTTCTCGTGTTCGTCGAGACCCTTGACCATCTCGTCCCCGGATTCCGTCCCAAATTCCTCTATTTTGGGTACAGCCCCAAATGTCCTGTCATCTCAGGGACAGCCTGTGCAAGTTTTGCCTCAGGAAGCCCCCATGTGGGAACAACAAGAGGTTTGCGAGTTCTCCCCAGAGAGTCTCATTGAGGAGGTTCCTTACAAACGGATATGCAAAAGGAGGCACTTACTCCTCTCCAGAGTGCCTGACCAAAGACACTGACTTGGAGGAAGGGGAAGGTTCCCCCCGATCACCCCAGAGGATGTCTCCTTTAAAGACATCATGGAACTCCTTCACCAGAGGGGGGGTGTTCCCCCCAAAAAAACAACCTCGGATGAGTCAGTCTTCCTAGATGCATTCGGCACAGGCCCATCTACTTCCTGGGTGTCCACTCCCACGGATCTGCTTGTGGACCTCATAACATCTCGAGTGTGGAAGGAACCGGACACTGTGGAGCCCATCACTAGGTGCCCAGATAAAGTTCTAAGCTCCCCACCAGACAGGACTAGTTGGAGCAAAGGGTCCCCTATAGATGCTATGGTGGTGGTGGCCCCCATGAAAAAGAGGTTGCACAGAAGAGCTCTACGGTCCATCCTCCTGACCGGGAGTCTAGAACCATGGTCTGTCTAGGGAAGCGAGTGTACACTTCAGCAACCTTAGGGTGCTGAACTACATGGCACACTTCATTCGACTGCAGTGAGACCTAGTCAATGAGTTCACCCGCAGAGTCCATGCCAGCACAGCGCAAGAAGTTGTTCTCCACACGGATGGCCACTCTGAAAGCAGTGGCAAACACGTCCATGCGTCTGCTCTCCCATGCTATGGAGGGAGCCGCCATGGTGCACGGTTCCGGTGTTGCCATGAGGTGCCACGCCTGGCTCTGGCTGTGTCAATTCATGGAATCCTTTAAGGCATAATTTGCAAATGCCCCTTATGATGGTTCTTCCCTTTTTGGGAAAACAGTTTGTGACACACTGGTCCAGAGTGAGGAGGACGGGAAGATGCTGTCTGCCGTCGGGATCCGCTTCTCTGCCCCTCAAAGATCCTTTTCAAGCAATCAACGAGGGACAAAGAAGATGTGGTTCCAGAAGTCTCAGTTCTCCAAGGACACTCAGGACTCATCTTTCCCCCAGAAGCAGAGGGGGGTTATGACAGATGCCGTCCAAGAGGCAGAGGGGGTCCAAGAAACTTCAGGTTTCGAGAACCTTTCTCGGACAGACCCACGTAGCAGCCCTGAGGGGCTGCCTGACTGCTCATCTCTGAAGGAAGTCGGGGGGGGGTCACCCTTCACTACACCCAACGGCATGGATGTCTGTAACATCAGAGCATTGGGTGTTGCAAATTATATCCAGAGGTTACTCCATCCCCTTCACCGAATCACCTTTCTCACCAAAATGCCTCCCAGATGTTCCACCCATGCTAATGGAGGTAGCAGCACTAGAAATAGACAAGCTGCTAAGAAAGCGAGTCATCCAACCTGTCCCTCTAGACCAATCCAGTTAGAGCATTTATTCCAGGTTCTTTTTAGTGCCAAAAAAAATTGGGGACCTAAGACCCATTCTGGATCTATCCACCTTGAACTTGTCAGTAGTCAAGGAGAAATTCCGGATGGTCAGTCTCCAGTCTATCCTGCCTTACCTGCAGGAGAAAGTTTGGATGTGCTTGATTGACCTCCAGGATGCGTACTATCATATCAAGATGGAAAGGTGCTCCCGCAGGTTTCTCTGCTTCTGTCTGGGAGCCAATCATTATCAGTTCCAGAGCCCTCCCATTTGGTCTTACCACAGCCCCCAGGATGTTCACCAAAGTGATTGCAGTTGTAGAGGCCCACCTGAGGCTTCAGGGAATTCAGGTCTTCCCTTACCTGGATGATTTGCCATTTGCTGCCCCCACCAAGCATCTACTTTGCCGAGCCAGGGATTATTTCCTATTGTTAGCAAACAGCTTGGGCATCACCATCAGCAAATTGTCACTTATTCCTGTTCAGGTTCTAGAATTCATTGGTGCTCAGTTGAATACTATACAAATGAAAGTTTACCTGACCCCAGAAAGGGTGCACAATCTGAGAGTTCATGTCTCGTACATTCTCCAAGCTCCATTTCCTACAGCAGAGACAGTTCTGCAGGCACTGGGGTCCATGGTGGCCACAATCACTCTTCTACCCCTTGCTCGACTACACATGCGAATCCTTCAGTGCATATTAGCAGTCCAGTGGTATCTACTAGATCTTCCCCTGAATCATCCAATCCATATCTTTCGGGTCTGCAGGGACTCTCTTCGTGGTGGGTTCTTTCACCAGATATTGTCAGGGGGTGCACCCTTCTCCTGTCACTTCACGAAGCCACAGTAACCAAAGATGCCTCCCAGCTAGGGTGGGGGAGACATTGCTTGGGAAGGACTGTTCAAGGCATGTAGTCCCTTTCTCAGATCAGTTTGCATATCAGCATCCTGGAGATGAGGGTGGTGCTTATAGCATTAAAAGCTGTCCATGCCCATCTTCCTCTAGGAACTTTTCCGATCTAGACAGACAACATGTCAGTAGTCTGGTTTATCAACAAACGAGGAGGAACCAGATCTTACCCCCTTTGTCGAGAAGCCATGATAGTTTGGGAATGGGTGATTTCCACTAGCTGTTTTCTGGAGGCAATGCACATTCCAGGATGGTCCAGCATTCTAGCAGACAAGCTCAGCAAGACTATTCAGATGCCTTACGAGTGGTCTCTGAATCCTTCAGTAGCGGGAGAGAACTTCCAGAAGTGGGGTCGGCCTTGCTGCGATCTCTTCGCATCCCCTTCCAACACAAAATGCAGCAAGTTCTTCGCCCTGAATCCCCTTCAGGGGGCTTGGCCTTCCAGTCTTCTTTATGCCTACCCCTGTTACCTCTCATTTCGAAGTTCCTACAGAAAGGTCGCAGGCTGGGGAACACAGTAATCCTTATTGCCCCATTCTGGCCTCGTAAAGTCTGGTTCCCCTCCCTCTGGTCTCATCTTGTAGTTCCACCATGGATCTTGAATCTGGCTCTGGATCTCATCTTACACCCCTCAGGGATTCCTCACCCAGACCTGGACAGTCTGAAACTCGCAGCTTGGCTGCTCCAGTTCCCTTGATTATTAGGACCCCGAGTTTATCCTCTGCGGTTAAAACTATTTTGGTGGTAGCTCACAAATTTTCCACACGAAAAGTATATTGTAGCAAGTGGAAACTATTCTATATATGGGCTTCTCAATGGGATTTGGAACCTTTTATGGCTCACATCTCAGCAGTATTGGAGTTTTTGGTGGGGATTTCGGACAAGGTGCTAGTTCCTGTACAGTTAAAGTCCAACTGACTGCTAGTTCTAATTTTCATGTGGGAGAGAATATGTCTTCACTAGCCTCTTCTAGACTTTACAAGACCTTCCTTAAGGGTACCTTTCTTTTATAGCCCCCGGTGAAGGAGCCTATGCCTCTATGGGACCTCACTTTTGTATTGCAGGCTTTAATCTCCCATCCATTTGAGCGCGCAGCTTCAGTAGACTTACAGTATCTCTCTTGGAAGACTGCCTTCTTGTTTGCTATTACGTCAGCCAGGAGAGTATTTGAACTTCAAGCTTTGTCTATCAAAGTTCCTTACATGATTTTCCATAAGGACAGGCTTTCCCTGTGCACTAATCCATCCTACCTTGCTAAAGTAGTGTCAGAAGCCAACATTAATCAAACTATCAGTCTTCCC
Source organism: Protopterus annectens (assembly GCF_019279795.1). Lineage (NCBI taxonomy): Eukaryota > Metazoa > Chordata > Ceratodontiformes > Protopteridae > Protopterus > Protopterus annectens. The sequence continues at coordinate 1,418,437,183 of NC_056731.1, forward strand.
ATCTTCTTTCCTAACTTTCAGAACAAGGTTGAATACAAGTTACATTTGCTGGACACAGGCAATTAAGATTTTATCTACACAGGACAAAATCCTTTTGATCAGTTGTTTGTCTCTTACTCAAAACTTTTCTTAGGAAAGCCAATTTCTAAAGTGACTATTGCTTGTTGGATCTCCCAATGTATTATTTGAGCATATTCTGGCAAAGGAATTTCCCCTCCAGGTCAAGTAAAAGCACATTCCACCAGGTCTATGGCCACTTCAGCAGCTTTTTGGTCCAGAGTGTCACTGGATGATATCTGTTCTGCATCTACCTGGTCCTCCTCTCATACCTTCATCTCACATTACAAATTAGACATTGTATCCAGGAGTAGGGCATCTTTTGACTCTGTTCTGCTCCAGAATATCCTTCCATGAGGGCCACCCAGGTGTTTGTAGCTGGGGAGTCTGTCCCATAGGTTGAAGATCAAATGAAGTCAACTACTTCAGATAAAGAAGTTATGTACTCACCATAACGTTGTAACTGAGTAGTTGTACTTCATTTGTCTTCAACCACCCCCCCCTTCTCTCTACCTTGTCACTGTGGTCTTGGCCTTGTATATGGGAGGCAAACATTTTAGTGGCTTCTCTTGCTATGCTTGGTTCAGAAATTTTGGGAGGGCCAGTAATGGTAAGGCCCTGTTGGGTCAGGCTTGTGTTATATTGAGAAGCAAACTCGATCTGAAGGGAGGAAGGAGAACAGGGGGCATTATGGGTAAGGGGAGGAGCTTGGAGCTTGGGTCAGATGCTGGTTATGTGGCCGGGTCGGATTCAGTTCACATCCATAGACCCACAGGATGAAGACAAATGAAGTACAACTACTCAGATGGAACATTATGGTGAGTCATAACTTCTTTTTTTATATCTTAACATTTTTTTTCTGTTGCTGTAATTTTTTTCCCTTTTTTTTGACAGCGCCAAATTAATTTCAGATGAAATAAGTGTGCTTGAAAAAGATTCCTGCTTTCAAGCTGTACATAACCTGACTGCTCCACATTAGCCTACATCACAACGTTGGTGGATAAGTTGCTATTTTTAGTAAATCTTTGATCTGAAATTTTTGTCTTCATTTGATCTTCAATCTGTAAGTTTAGGCACTGACATCGGTGCCAAGCCAGCCCATATCCAAGCTATGGTGCCAAAACTGAACTCCTCCTCCTCTACCCATAATGCCCCTCTCTCCCTCACTACCCCAGATCTCGTTTGCCCCCATTCGAGCAACATCCAGGTTGACTGAGCTCCTTGGTTCTGAAGGATTTCTAATCCAGTATATCCTTGTTACAGGTATTATTTTCTCTTATCTATAGATTTCTTATTATGTAGCCTACCCTTGTGTTCTTTGTGTAAAAACAATAAAAATTCCTTATTTGGTCTATCAGATTCCATGTTCTAACTTGCTCTGTTTTATTCTACTTTTGGATGTGGCTAAAAAGTCTGACAAAGAGAAGGCTACAGGTTTTTAAATGTCTACTGGGTGTGAACACAAGCTTCCCCTTTCAGATGCCCACACTCATCAGTGCATTGTGTGTTTAGGCCCCAGCCACTTGGACTCTGACTGCTCCATTTGTGCAGGTTTCAGTGCCCATACTATTGTGGACAGAAGGAATAAACTAATTTTAAAAGGCCTATTACCCAGTTCCACTTCTGTGGGCATAGGGACTCAACCCCCCTCTAAATCACCAGATGTGAAAAGGAGGGAAAAGAAGAAGAAGGTCAAGAGAGAGAAATAGAGAGAGAAAAATCTAGAAGCAGAGACAGACCTCCAGAAAAGTGGAAATTTCCAGATTCTTCCCTGTCTACTGGGGAACCTTCCCCCAAGGCCAGACCTAGGCTGTCTTCACCTTCGCTGAGATTTTTTCCTGTACCTCTCGACATCCCATTGGCCTCGCCAATGCATCCTTCCAGGATTGAGTCGGTGCCTTCCTCTGCTAGATCGTCCTGGAGTTTGTCAGAGAGAGAAGTGGTCCATCTGATGAGACAGTTTCTGCAGGCCCAGATTCAGCTGGGGGTCCTTCCTGCCCTCTCCCCTTCTGGAGCAGTGGGTCCTCCCCATGTCTTTGCCAGGCATCCTCCTTTCCTGACCCCATGGCTTCGGGGCCTGTGGCTATCAGAACATCCAGCGTCGAGGTGCCAGCTTCGACATTTTTGGTTTCTTCGATGACCAAGGCCTTGATTTCCTCAGCTCCTTTCACTTCGGTGCTGGAGAGCTCTCTGAACTGTAGTCTACTCAGCAGGTGGTCCAAGAGTTTGGCATTGGCATCCAAGTTTTTGGTACCATTCCTTCCCCTCGGAGCCCTGGCATTGAGCAGCTCAGCACCAACTTCGCCATGAGCGCAGATGGGGTCGGGGGGGTCTCTGTTCCAGCGGCATCAAGCACCTCAGTGCCATTGCTTTTGGCACTGATCTCCCACTCTCCATCAGCGTTAAATGTGGTGGAGAGGGTTATATTGATCTCTATGTCAAGATCCTCTATACCACCCTGTCTGGATCCTTTCTTGCCTCAGCCAGAATCTGAGCTCAGAGTCTCCAGTCCTTCACTTCAAGGACAGGCTGCCCTAACCCTCCAGGTTACCCTCCCTGTTGAGCCCCAGGCTTCCGGTTCTTCCCCGGAATCCCCCCCCCCCCCCAAGGAAGTCCACTGGAAGCACATGTGCAAGAGGAGGCACCTTGACTCTACTCCAGAGTCTGTCATCGAAGATGCCGACTAGGAGGAAAGGGAGGGCTCTCCGAGATCTATAACCGACAATATCTGCTTTGGAGAAATCATGGAAATTCTGCAACAGAAAGGTGGCTGATCCTCCCAAAAGCCCAGTCCGGACATGCCTGTGTTCCTGTAGGCGTTCTGAGCAGAAGCCTCTACTTCCTGGGTGACACCCCCTTGCAGACCCCTTGGTAGACCTTATTGGCCGCAGGGCATGGAGGAACCGGAAGCAGTGGAACCAGTACCCAAGCACACTGACAAAGTGTTAAGCGCCCCTCAGGATAGAATGTGCTGGCAGAAGAGTGTCCCTATTGATGCCTTGGTGGTTGCAGCTGCCACCAAAAAGGACCTCGCTCAGGAGAGAACCTCTTTCCATCCATCCAACAGGTAGTCAAGAGCAATCGACAGGTTGGGGAAGCATGTTTACACTTCAATGACCTTCTCTCTGAGGGTGCTGAATTATATGGCACACGTTACCAGGCTGCAGAGATCCCTCATCGAAGTAGTATCTGCATCTTCCCTAGAGTCCATATCTGCTGAGAAGAAGATTTTCTCCTCCAGACTGGCTATTCTTAAGGCCATCTCTAACACCACTATGAGGCTCCTCTCCTATGCCACAGAAAATGTATCTAGAGCAGCTGGTTCAGGCATCGCTACTAGGAGTCATGCCTGGATGAGGCTCTGTAACTTCTCTGAGCCCTTTAAGGTCTCCTTCATGAACGCTGCCTTTGATGGGTCGACCTTGTTGGCCAATCCCTGAAGGAGACTGTGGCCCAGTGCAAGAAGGACGGCAGGACCCGGTCTGCCATCAGGATCCACTTCTGTCCTTCTCAGTGAATCCTACTCCAGGTATCAGATAGGTAGTAAGAAGCTGTGGTTCTGGAAGTCCAGAGTTTTCCATCAGTATGCACTGACAGACGCTTCCCCTAGAAGCAGATCGGGGAATGATACATTCAGATGCCACCCTAGAGGAAGAAGGGCTTTGAGGGACCAAGGGTTTCAGGACTCTTGCCCGGACAGACTTTTCCAGTGACCCTGAAGTGTTACCTGACTGCGCCGCCCTGGAGGCAGTCGGAGGTCGCTTTTCCTTATACCCATCAGCCTGAAGAAGCCATCATGACAGATCGATGGGTACTGAGAATAATATCCAGGGGTTATTCGATCCCCTTCCTTCATTCCCAAGATCCCAGAAAATTCTCCCAGATGTTCGCTTACAGGGAGACAGCCAATCTAGAAATCTCCAAGCTGCTTATAAAGCGAGTAATCCAGCCCATCCCCCCAGACCTATATGGATCCGGCATCTACTCATGTTTCTTTTTGGAGCCCAAAAAGATGGAGGGACACAGATCCATATTGGACTTGACTTGTCTAAACAAGTTTGTCGCCAAGAGGAAGTTCTGGGTGGTTACCGTTCATTCCATCCTTCCCTACCTGCAGAAGGACTTCTGGATGTGCTCGGTGGACCTCCAAGATGCATATTACCACATAATGATGGACAAGCACTACTACTCTTCCGGTCAGGAGCCAGGCATTTCCAGTTCAGGATACTCCCCTTTGGTCTCACCACAACCCCCAGGGTGTTCACCAAAGTGCTAGCAATACTTACAGCGCATCTCAGACTGCAAGGAATAGAGGTTTTTCCCCTACCTGGACAACTGGCTCCTAGCTGCACCACCCAGGCATCAGCTTCTTCACGCCAGAGACCAGTTTCTCCAATCAACTTCAACCTTGGGCATCACGGTAAACTTTAAAAATCCAAGTTGGAAACTTTCCATTCTATGGAATTTATCGGAGCATGGTTAAACTTCTCTGTGCAAGGTCTTCCTTACCAGTGACAGGATTTAGTCTCATCAGCTCCATGTTCGTGTCATTCTTAAAGCTTCTGTTCCTTCAGCATCTCAGATTCTTCAAGCCCTAGGGTCCATGGCAGCAACCATTGTTATTCCACCCATTGCAAGACTGCACATGCATATCCTTCAGTGGACCCTAGCCATACAGTGGTCTTTTTTGGACAAACCTCTGTCTCATCTCATTTGCCTGTCCAAACCCTGCAAATCATCCCTTCTGTGGTGGTTAGATTCCCAGAACTTGACAGAAAGTCACCCCTTCTTGGCTTCCGCTCCTGTAGCCACAGTCACCACGAATGCCTCCCGGCTTGGGGGGGGGTACTGGGTGGGATGGATTGTTCAAGGGACGTTGTCAACATTAGAGACCAGCTTACACATCAGTGTTCTGGAGATGTGAGCAGTGCTTCTCGCGTTGCAGGCACTTCATTTTTTTATCCCCCGAGGAACAATTACGATACAGGTGGACAACGTGTCAGTGGTCTGGTATATCAGCAAAGAGGGAGGAACCAGATCATATCCCGTGTGTTGAGAGACCATGAGATTGTGGGAATGGACGATTTCCTCCGATCGCTTTCTTATTGCAATACACATTCCGGGGAGTTCCAACATTTTAGTGGACAAACTCAGCAGGACCATACTATCTTCTCATGAGTGGTCTATGAAAAGTCAGTGGCGGACATGATCTTCCAGAAGTGGGGTCAAATTGCTGTGATCTCTTCGCCTCTCTTTCCAGCGTCAAGTGCACCAAGTTCTTCGCCCTGATTCCCCCAAAGGAGGACTTCCCAGAGACGCTCTAGTTCATGCTTTGCCCCCCCCAATCTGCTGTATGCTTACCCTCCTTTTCTCCTCATGTCAAATTTTCTTCAGAAGGCAATAAATCGAGGTGTCGAGTGATCCTCATTGGTCCTTCTTGGCCTCATCAGGTTTGGTTTCCTCTCCTTTGGTCTCACAGTGTCATCCCTCCCTGGATTCTGGATCCTTGTCTAGATCTGATATCCAGTCTGGTGGGCAGTTATCATCCAGATCTGAAAAGCCTGAAGCTCACGGCTTGGATCCTGCAGTTCCAATGATGGCTAGAGTTCCCGGGTTTTCCTCTCCCATGAAGCACATTTTGCTTTCCGCTCACAAGTCATCTTCCAAAAAGGTTTATGCTAGCAAGTGGAAGAGGTTTTCCATTTGGGCATCACAGCATTGTATAAATCCCTTTACTGCCTCGATACCTTTGGTCTTAGAGTTTCTGGCCTGTATCTTCAACCAAGGCACTAGTTCCTCTACAGTTAAAGTCCAACTTGCTTCCATTTCCCATTACCATGTAGGACTTAAGGACACGTCTTTAGCTGCTTCTAGATTGTGCAAAGCACGGCCACCAGATAAGGATTCAACTCCCCCTTGGGACCTAACTTTTGTGCTACAAGCACTGGTGTCATCATCCTTTGAACCATCTGCCAAGGTGGATCTACAGTATCTGTCTTGGAAGACTGCTTTACTAGTGGCCCTGATGTCATCTAAGTGGGTTTCAGAATTCCAAGCTCTTTACATTCAGCCTCTGTACCTCATATTCCATAAGGATTGTGTCTCTCTTAGACCAAACCACTCTTTCATGCCCAAGGTCGCTTCTGAAAGAAACATTAATCAGGTCATTCACTTTCCCATTTTCTTTCCAGAGTTCCAGAACAAAGGGGAATATCAGCTGCATATGGTTGACATACATAGGCAGCTCCGTTTCTATCTAGTTAGAACAAAACTTTCAGAAAGTCCAATCAACTGTTTGTCTCATATTTTAAAGCCAGATTGGGATCTCCTGTCCCCAAAGTAACCATCGCCAATTGGATTGCTAGTATCGCATTTATTTATGACAAGTATGGTGTTTCTCTTCCTTCCTCATTAAAAGCACATTCTACCAGAGCGATTTCTACTTCATCAGCTTTTTTATCCAGAGTACCAGTAGATGAGATATGCACTGCGGCTACATGGGCTAGGCCTCACACCTTCATATAGCACTACAAATTGGATATTTTATCCTAGAACAGAGCCTCCTTTGGTTCCGCCGTGCTCCGAAATATGCTTCCTTAGGGCCTTCCAGAGTACTAGTAGCTGAGGACTCTGTCCCACAGGTTGAAGATCAAATGAAGACAACAATTTCAGATAAAGAAGTTATGTACTCACCGTAACGTTCCATCTGAATTGTTGCTCTTCATTTGTCTTCAGCCTTCCCTCCCTCCTTCCCCCTTCCTTAGTCAGTTAACCTGGCAGAGGGAGCCTCCCACGCTTTCTCTCTGATCTCTGTTTGGGGTGGGGTGTGTGGTAGTAGTGATGTCTCTGTGTTATCTTGAGCAGGTGCTTGACTTTCAAGCAAACTCGATCTGAGGTAGCGAGGGGCATTATGGGTAGGGGAGGCACTCAGTTTCGGCACTGGAGCTTGGATACGGCCGGCTCGGCACTGATGTTGGTGACTCTATCCACAGGATGAACACAAATGAAGAGCAACAATTCAGATGGAGCGTTATAGGGAGTACATAACTTCTTTTTTTTTTTACTTATTCCTTCTACTCATGACTAATGTTTTATCTGTCCTCAAGGATGTACGTAGCCAGGAATTTCCGACTTGTGCACGAAATTCCAGAGCTACAAACCCCTCTTAAAAAGGCAACCTTTTTATTATTTATGTCGTAAATATTGTCACACTAGAAGCTTAAACTTGGATTAATATAACAAGTGTAATGTGTGCATACCTTTGCTAGCTCACTTGCCTTTTTTCTAGAACTTGTAAATTTGAAAATAATTTTCATAATGTCTAGTTAGACACAATGTTGCCTCTTTGGATGTTTCATGGCTTGTGATGTTTATATCTCACTATACCCCCATCTTCCTTGTGCTGTATTGAATCCCTCATAATTTTTTTTTTTAAATTCACTCTTGCATCTTTCAGGTCCGGCAGTTAGCACAATGGGTTAAGGTTGTGAGCTACTAACAAGTTTCATCTTGCAGTCCAGGATTTGACTTCCTCAGCCTCCATTTGCCTCCTGTGCGACTCTAAGTAAGTCATTTAAGCAGGCAATGCTACTGGGATGAAAATCCATGAGGCTGTGTACACTACCCAGGTTCTAAGTACAAATAAAATAAATAATATACAAGCACAAGTAGATGTACAAAGTACATCAATTATATTAACACCTGCAAGATAAATTTTGAGTTGGTGTACCATCTTTCTGCTTAATGCACAAAGTCACCCAAGCACTGAGTTGTTTATCCGAAAAGTTATTGTTAAATAGTAGTTAAAACGCCATACCTAAACAACATTGACAGCTTTGTCTCTGTGGTCATACTTGGGGAAAAAAAAGAAGAGGAAGGAGAAGGGCTAAAATATGTCTTATCCATTCAAACACTGAGCCATGTCTGTTTCCATCCAAGTCATGGGCTGATATTCTTTAATGCAGTCTAAGTCCTATTTAGTCTTGCAAATATTTTCATTTTATAAATATTTTATTCCCCTTGAGAGCAAGTTTCAAGATGGACATTTATAGAATGAAACCATACTAGTCCTTTCTTCATGCATTTTGCTTCCTTAAATATTTAGTCATCATGCAAGTAATACCATATTAGTTTAGCAAATTAAAATTGTTACATTGACTCTATAGTTGAAACAGGATCTACCCTATTTCTTAAATATAGTTATACTTAACCTCAGAAACTGCTTACATTAAAAAGTTGCTGGTTATAAAGGTTTCTATCACCATATCATCTATCTAGCCCATCTAGTAGTCAGATCTGTGCCTGTACTCTCATCACAGATAACGGTTATGCTGGGCAGCTGCATCATCTCTCCAGCCATGCCTATACGTTTCATTTGATTCAAGGAAAGCCAAGACCTTTAACTATATTTATTTACTTCACATGTGCTTTTGTCATCTTTATTATACTACAGCTATAGCTAAGCAGATATTGTATTACTTTATAGTAGTATAAAACATCTGTAAACATCAATCAAGCATAGCATTTTCATTTTCCCCGTTACGTAAACATTTGGTAATGGTTTCCATCCTTGGTCTATCCAGTCTGCATATAATTAAAAGCTATCTGTACTCTTACCCTTGATTGCATTACAAACTGGGTATAATCATAATCCTCAGATTCCAAAACGCAGGTCATTTGTGAAATAACACTGTGAACAAGAGACCTATGATTCAGCCCTCTTCACAAATATAATTATTAATAGTAGTGGAAGGAGCATCTTGGGTACCAGATAACCTGCTTAGTCAGTTATGGTTAAAAGGTATGATCATTTCCAGAATGATGTTTCTTTAGATCCCGTTTTATAATCATTAAATGAAAGGTTAAGACAGTGTCAGGATGAAATTTTGACTTCTCTAGAAACTGCTTCATGTATCCATAATTTCTTCTGTCTAAACTAGAAATGCTTTCTCTTATTTCTGTTTCCAAACCATGCTTCTTAATTCTTTTACTGTATTTGTTTTGCTATGCTCATGAAGTTTGTAGACGTCTTAAAGATTACTGGATGCTTTCATCATACGATCTTCCTCCCTTATGTATGTTAAATTCCTTTACTGTCACTTTATATTGGTTCATAGGTTCATAGGTTTATACTAGGCTATCTGCCCTAAGGCATTTATAAACATCAATCAAGCATTGCATTTTCATTTTTATTTTCCCCGTATGACTTCTGATTTAGATATTTCACTATTCTGGATGCACCCCTGTGGATAACATCAGTCTTGAAAATATTTTTGCGAATATTATATTTCCAGAAATGTACAATATACTAAATGTTTGGTCTCCAAAATTTGCTGTGCAAAGAGATGGCATTATGCTACTTTTTTCTGCATCCCAGAATTACCCAGCTTCTCCTACTGTTTTAAGACATCTGATGCAATTAAAACTAGGTGACTTTCTATTTTTTTGTACTTAACTAATATCCGTGTTGCTTTGCTTCAAATGTAGTCTGTGTAGCTGACTATTTTTTCACATTTATGAAGCCTCTCTTCTTATTTACACTACCTTGTGCAAGCATATCTGTAATAGATTTCAGTGTCTTCTGTAATTTGCTTATGGGGATAATTTAGTGGCATGGTAACTGCTGTCCTTAAAAGTGTGGGTTCAATATCCATGCTGTTAATTTATTGAAGAGTGGGACTTGGTGTAATGGTTAAGGTGTTTGATTCTCACCTTTGGGAATGAAATTTATTAGGCTTAGAATTGCCTAGTAAGAAAGGTATCCTACTAATTAGCCATGAACTTATAAAACCATGAAATCTAAGGAAAAGGGAAAATGAAAATTTTAAAGCTTGTTTTGTACCAAGCTGAACTGAGGTAGGCTACCAGCCACAACTCTGAAGCTGAGATAACAGATGACTAGAGGCTTCTGAGCTTCCTAAAAGCCACAAGTTGCCTTTTTTATTTTTTTTTGCTACATTATACTATTTACTGCACTTTTATTGTCTGCCACCTACTTTAATACTGCATTTTAATACTGTGTACTAAATTGCACATTTGTACTGCAACTGTCTGCCTTACTGTGGCTGTTAAATTTTATTTTGTTGCTGTTTTTTCTGTTTGCAAAGCTCTTTTTGCTGTTTTCACTGTTTCTTAAGTATTTGCTAGTACCTTTCACTGTTTGCAAAGCAATCTGCCATGCTTGTTCTGTTTTTCCTGCCAAGCAGTGTTTAAATAAATGATTTGTTTGCTGTTTAAACATTTTAGAGACTCTTTGCTGCTGTTCTGCTGTTTTAAATTTTTTTTTGTCTCTGCTATTTCTCTGCTTTGTTAAACATTTTCTAGTGGTTCCCACTAAAACTATGGTAGCTAGTAGCTATAGCATAGTTAACATACAGGCTTGCTGCATCTGGGTCTATTTGTAGTGGCTGTTTGTTCTGAGCATGTTTTCCAGGCCATCTTTGGTTGGAAAGGGACCTTTTGCTTACTAGTAATAGAAGTTTGCTGATTGGAATCTGTCTGGTGAAGGATGATCGGTCTAGGGCTTGGAGCAAGCACCTGCATTGGTCCTTTTGAACATTTTTACAGTTTTTTTTAAGTTTTTAGCTTCTGGTATTTAAGCACCACATTTGAGCGGGTTTATGCTTGTTTGTACTGAGCTGAACTGAGGTGACTGACCAGCCACAACTGTGAGCTGAAATACCAGATGGACTAGAAGCTTCTGAGCTTCCTAATAACCATATGTTGCCTGTTTTTTTTTGCTTGCTTATACTATTTACTGCACTAATACTGTTTGCCACATACTTTAATACTATGTACTAAACTGCACTGTTGTACTTCCACTGCCTTACCTTACTGTGCCTGTTGAATCATATTTTATTGCTGTTTTCACTGTTTGCAAAGCTCTTTTCACTGTTTCTTAATCTGCTGGTACCTTTCACTGTTTGCAAAGCAATCTGTTCTGCTTGTTCTCTTTTTCCTGCCAAGCAGTGTTCAAATAACTCATTTGTTTGTGGTTTAAAACATTCTTTAGAGTCCTCTTGCTGTTTTTCTGCTGTTTAAAACATTTTTAAGTGTCCCACTGCTATTTTCTGCAGTGTTAAACATTTATCTAGTGTTTCTCGTCTAAATTAGTGTAGTTAGTAGTTGTAGCATAGTCCAGATACATGTTTGCTACACCTGGGTCTGTTTGTAGTGGCAGTTTGTTCAGAGCATGTTTTCCAGGCCATTATTGATTGGAAAAGACCCTTCACTATAGTGAGAGAAGTGTGCTGATTGGAACTTGTTTGGTCAAGGGTGATTGGTCTAGGCCTTGGTGTAAGCACCCTCACTGGTCCTTTTGAACCTTTTTAAAGTTTTTTTTTTTTTTATGTTTTTAGCTTTTGTTATTTAAGTCCCACATCTGAGCGGGTTTCTACTTGTTTGCATGTCACGCAGCACCGTGCACTGCTACTGTGCTATACAATAGCCTGACCGATAATTTCAACAATTTTTCCCTTAGATACAGCTGTAGAACATTAGTGTAGCCTTCATCCTTAGTATTTTTCTGGTCTAAGAAATACTACTAGTGACCTATTAAACCACCAGCAAAAAAAACTGTCAGAAATACCCATTTAGTGAGCACGTCCTTGATCAGTCCTGAAAAGTCCCTCGCTTCTTGTTAACGGTTTTTCAACCTTGTAAACTTGGGTCTCCTGAGGCAATGTAACAATTGCCTCTTGTACATTGACAACCCTCTACTAATAACTCAATGTATCTACACCAAAAATCTTGAATCCTTGCTGTCTCGCACTTTAAACAGTAACACTGAAGAGGTTGTCAACCCATCTACCACTACTCATGCACATAGTACACTTCTAACACAAAAATCAACATAAACGGAGGTTCTCTCAAAAAACTTACAGAAACACCAGAGACCTCCAAAACACAAGACTGCAACAACTAACACAGTTCCCACAGCACCCACAACACATGGTAACACCAGTGTCTCACCTACCAAGCCCGTAAGGAATAACATTCAAAAACCAAATTTTCTTGTCATTGGAGACTCCATAGTGAGGCACACGGATGACTCACTCACCGGGTTAGAAAATAAGAAAGTCACGGTCAGCTGCCTGTCCAGTGCCAGGATTCGTCAGATCACACATGCACTCAGCTCTCAAAGCAACAAGTACCATTATGACTCTGTCATAGTTCATGTTGGAGTGAACGACCTTAGTCATACCTCACTGGACTATATGAAGAGAGACTTGACTGAGCTCTCTGAGTATGTGTCCCAAGCATGTTTGTACCTATCCTTGAGCAGCATACTACCCTCACCTAGAGTGATGCCACAGTATAAACAAAAATGATTGGTTTCAATAATTGGTTTAGTTTTTGGTGTCATTCAAAGGGGATCCAGTTTCTATCAGCCTGGGAGGTCATGGTCGACAAATCTCCCTGCTTTGCCAAAGATGGTTTACATCTGGCACCACTAGGCTCTTGACTGCTGGCAAAGGCTTTTGCCTCCCCATAGTGCCTTTTTTAGGCAAGGTCTCGAAAACAAACTTAGCAACGTAAAATTTTCCAATAATAACAAAATAAGGGTTATGCTGCTAAACGCTAGGAGCTTAAACCAAAAAATGCATACCCTAGAAGCACTTCTGTCACTGGAAGATGTAGATGTCTGTGCAGTCACAGAAACTTGGTTCAAGGCCTCAGAGAGTACTCCAGCCTTGCAAGGCTACAATGCCTTCCACACCTTCCGACCGGAAAACGAACCTGTGAGAACCAAAGGAGGTGGTATTTCTATCTATATTAGAGATAAATGTATCTCCCATCTAGTTAGACTGGACAACTCCATGGAGCTACTCCAAGTTCAGTTTCTTGTTTGTAAGACCCCCATTCAAATCATAGTTAGTTATAGATCCCCCTCCATGGCTCATGATGCACATGAAGCCTGCTTGACCAAACTGGAGTCTATCCAAATTTTCCCGAACACTTTGGTTATGGGAATTTTAATTATCCCACCATCAAATGGGAAACCAGCTCTAGTTGTAACTCACTAGCTCAAAAGTCACTTCATTTTGTTAACTCAAATGTAGTGGAACAAATTGCTCAATCCCTAGCAAGAGGAACAAACATACTAGATCTGGTCCTCACTAACATGACAAACGGATGCAGATACACTGCTACAACTGTCGGACCCTCATTAGTTAAATCTGACCACAAATCAGTCACCTTCGAGCTGGCACTAACACCAGAGCTCAAAAAGGATGAAGTCAGACTAAAAAACTTCACCAAGGTAAAATATACCCTCCTGGGGGAAGGTATAAATGCATTCCAAGCACCATCCCCAGCTGGAAGTGGTAACTACACCGAAGCTTACACTAAAGCCCTGTACAGTCAGTTGCATAAGTATATAGACTCTGCTGTTCCAGAGAGAATCAGAGCTAGAACCCCAAGTTAAAAACAAGCTGCCATGGTGGACATCCAGCATCAACAAACTTTATAACAAACGCAAAAAGTTGATGTTCAAGAAAAGAACAGGCAAGGCCCCAACAATGGAAAAGCACCCAACTCAGCCTCAACAGGCAAATAAGACATGTCAAACCCTTTAAGGGCATTTTTGAGAAAAACTTAACAAGCACAGCCACGTACATAGCCTAAAAGGTAGGATCCAAGCGTATGCTGAACTTGTGACTAACGGTATCTCACACACACACTGACCTTGCAAAGATAGCAAACCCGCTAATGGATAGGTTTGGTGTAAATTTCACTCCCTTATTCCCGCTAAACTTATCACAAACCTTGACCCAACCCCACCCCCACCCTACATATCTGAAGGGCAGATCATTAAAGCCTTGTCCAAGGCAAAAAAACACAGTCTCTATGGGACCAGATGGCATCCCAGGCTGTCTTCTAAACAAGCTAAAACATGAACAAGTATCACCATTAAGTACCCTCTTCAATCATAGCCTAACCACGGGCTTTGTTCCTGCCGAATGGAGAACAGCAGCAGTTATTCCTCTCCGCAAAGGTGGCTTAGCAACAGACATGGATAATTATAGACTCATAAGTCTAACCAACCTCAACTGTAAGCCCATGGAACGTATCATAATGGACCTCATTATTAAAGACACAGGCAACCTCCAAACCCTGGATCCAACCCAATTTGGCTTCATCAGTGGCAGATCCTGCCTATTAAATCTGTTGGATTTCTTTGAATATCTGACCAGGGCCACTGACAAGGGCAAATCTGTGCACGCAGCATACCTCGACTTGGCAAAGGTTTTTGACACAATCCCACACTCAGGCATTACCGATAAAATTAGCAAACTGAATGTAAATCCCTTTGTTGTAAGATTGGTTGAAAACTGTTTCACAAACCGGACACACACTAGCAAAGTGGGTGACTCCACATCAACCAGCAGATCTGTCACCAGCGTGATGCCACATGGGTCAGTGCTGGGTCCCCTACTGTTTGGTATATAGTTCTCAGAAGTTCAGGCCAAAACTAAGGGGTTGTGGCTGACCACGTTTGCAGATGACTGCAAATTAGGTGTAATTATTGAATCCCCAAATTATGTCAGTATACTTCAGGAGAGTCTTACGCAGACCAGTGACGCTATCTTAGTCACGGTCTCAAACTGAATGCAAAGAAATGCATCATCATTCCCTTCCTCAAAAACAGTGTCCCCTCACACTATCAAATCAATAACAATGTCCTAAGTACATACGAAGTGGTAAGGGATTTGGGATCACAAGTTGAGTGCGACCTTAACTTTGACCACCATGTGTCTACTGTAGTAAGGAAGGCTTTCTACATAGCACACTTGATTAGTAAAGGCGTCTCCTCTAGAGCAAAGGAGGTTATAATCCCTCTGTACTTGTCACTAATCGGGCACATAATTGAGTATAACACCCCTTTTGGCATGTACCATACAAAGCACCTGCAGCAATTGGAGCGACACCACAGAGGTTTGTAACAAAGAAGATCAAGGTACTCTAGTACATGCCTTGCACAGACTGACTAAAGCCCCTGTCACTATACTCTTCTTAGGGGAGACATGTGCCTAGCTTACAGACCAATCTCGGAGCTTGCTGCACATCCATAAAGCAAACGGGACTAGAACTACCTGTTCCAGGGACCTAAATATGGTCTGCGATTGAATAGGACATGCTGGAGGGACACATTTTTCTCCAACCGACATCCACGTCTTTGGAATAGGCTATTAATTCATGTGAAGCAGAGCACCTCTATGACACTATTCAAAAGGAACCTGGACAAGTGGATGAAGCACTGTAAATTGTTATTGGGGATAGCTTCCACAACCCTCCTGAACATGGGCAGTCATTACTAAATACAATTCTGGGTATTGAATAGAGTACTAGAGTAGGATGAAATGGCTAGGCTTGAAATTACTTCTGGGTCGATAACCTGGTAAACTCCTATGATCCTATGAAGAGGATGATCCTTCATGTTTCTCTGTAGTGTCGCTATTGTAAACCTTAAAGAAGACCAGTCATCCCCTAGGTTGAGCACCATGAAACTTTACATGCAATGCTTTTTTCATAGTGTAAATAACATTTCTTCTTATCTTCTGTGTTCTGTTTTGCAGCCAACTTTTTACACATGCTGCCACCTTGCAGCCCACCTAAATGTATTTCTGTATTTTCTTTCAAATATAATTTGTATTGATGTTTTAGAATTTAAGACAAAACAGATCTGTATTTTTATAGCATCCTATCAAGTGCTTAGCTGAAGTCTAGATAAGTGTCACATTGGTCATCTAATTTGCTCATCCACTCATAGAATTCTGTTAAACTTTCTGGTATGATCTTCCTGCTGTGAGTCTGTTCTACTCTGGACTCTATAGACACTGAGCATTGTGGCTTCCAAGGCTTTAAGCATGCCATTGAATGTTATTGTTTATAACCCATAGAATTTTCATCTACCATGGGGTTATAGCCATCACTTCATTGCTTTGGCAGTGTATGCCACAGAACCATTATTGATCCCCAAACAACTTTTGTAGTCATGCAGCTTGCAGTGGTTGGTTGCCACAGTGAGGTCAGTTTCACATTATCCTATGTGGATCTGAATTACATTTTTGGGTATGAGCTGTTCTCAGAAATTGAAACAGAGTGCGACCTAGATGGGTTTATGTGATGTGTCACTTAAGATCTCTGCCCCAGAGCTAAGGAGGCTGTTTTCCCCCTTACATATGGCCACTGATTGTGCAGGGTTTGCATGTGCTCCCTGTGTCTGCATGTTTTTTTTTCCCCAATGACTCTGGTTTGTTCTCACTTTCCAAATGCATGCTAGTTGATAAGATATAGTAAGTTGTTAATGTACACTGCAATGTACTGCTTTTACCCTTGCTCTTGTGGCCTGTGTGACTAAAATGGATCCAAGACAACTTAGTTTACCAGGGTCCAAAATTCAGTCATAACTCAGTTTGCTGGCTGTGGGCAGTCTATATGTTATGTTTATGCCTTATTGAGTTTTCTCTAGGTACTTTGGTTTCCTCTTATCTCCTGAAAATGTATTGGTTAAACTGGTTACTCAAAACTTGTTATATTTTTTTGCAGCTACCCTTACCAGTAAAGACGATGTCTTCAGTTATTTCCATGCATGAGAGCAGTGATACATGTTTAGTCTCTAATTATAGATACCAATCTGACATCAATCCCAGGGAAGTGTTTTAAAAGACGCAATTTGAAGAAATTAATTCATCAGCAAACTTCACAAGTGTAATGAAATAACCCAACATGGCTTTATAAAAGGCTATTCAACTTTAACTAACTTGGTCAATTTCTGTGATTATGCAAATATGGCCAGTGACATGGGCTTGACATTACTAGCTGTATGCTGGATCTGGCAAAGACATCAAATATGTTGCCACGTCAGTTGATATTATTAACATTGGATTCCTTTAATACAGATCCAAAAGGGTAGCAATACTTTAGTCATTATCAAATGGAAGGAGTATAATCACATGCATATCCCAAGGATCAGTGTTTTGTCTTGCACTATTTAATCTGTTTTTCTACCTTTCTAGTGTAATCCTCATACATGGTTTGCTAAACATGCAGATGACTGCTAAAATTGGTATAGCTGTTATATCTAATACTGATATAATTACATTGGATTAATATATAGCAAATATAGGAGAATGGTCAGAAAGATTATTTTTTATACATTTGTTTACCAGGTAAGCCCACTGGACACAAGTGTCTCTTTCAGGGGTAAACCAGGAGCACTGTCTGATTAAGTGATTTGTTCAGATTTGCAGTTTAGTTCATCTAAATATAAATGCATTGTTTTGTAGAAAGTCTGGTAGACTACAACATCATTCTGTTTAAACACACCATTAGAACATGTGAAAATGTTCATCTTCGACCTTGTGCCATGGAGCAGATAGGACTACTGTATAAGAGTCCCTGAGGGACGGTCTGATTCACAGTTGGCCCACGGGGCTTCTTTATGCCTATCCCCCCATTCCTCTAATTCCACAATTCATAAAGAAAGCTATTTGGTTGAAATGCAGTATGATCCTCATAGCCCCCTTTTGGCCTCGACAAGTTTGGTTCCCCTTCCTTCAGCCTTATCTATTATATCCACCGTGGATTATGGACCCTCTTCCAGACCTGATTTCTCACCTCCAAGGCTTGAGTCACCTGAATCTGTCCAGTCTCAAGCTGACAGCTTGGTTTCTCCACTTCTGTTAGTTGTCAGGTAGGATGATCTCACCTCATCTGTTCGTGACATTTTTCTGGCCTCTCATAAGTCATCCACCAGAAGACTATATCAGGACAAATAGAAAAGGTTCTCTGTTTGATCAAAGGAAAAGATGCTAGGTCCGTATTCGGCTCCAGTCACAGCAGTCTTACAATATCTGTCTTAAGTTTTTTGAAGATGGAGCCGCAGCCTCTTCCATATGAGTACATTTGGTGGCGATTTCAAATTACCATAATGGGCTAGATGGTACTCCTCTCATATCACTGTGTTTATGTAAAACTTTTCTCAAAGGAGTTTCTCACATTAGACCTCCAGACAGCCTATAGAGCCATGGAACCTCACATTAGTTCTCCAGTCTTTGACTCAACTCCCCTTTGAACCCACAGCGAAATGTGACCTCAGGTTCTTGTCATGGAAATCTCTCTTCTTGGTAGCCATCAAATCACCCAGACGAATTTCGGAGTTGCAGGCATTGTGCACCAAAAGACCCCATCTAATCTTCCACAAGGACATAGTATCACTCCGGACGAACCCATCTTTTCTCCCCAAAGTTGTTTCTGACTTTTCCATCAATCAGTCTGTTGACCTTTCAGTATTTTTCCCAAACTTTTCTAATAAAGGAGAATACTGCCTACATTCCTTGGATGTACACCGGCAATTGAGATTTTATTTAGACAGGACCAAAACAATACGCAAGACTGACAAACTTTGCATTTCCTTTTCTGGGCCTAGAATGGTAAATTCTGTCTCCAAGGTGACTTTATCAAAATGGCTAAGGGACTGCATATGTTTCACTTATTCATTTGCAAAATAACCTATGCCACAAAATATTAAAGCCCATTTCACTAGATCTATGGCAACTTCTGTAGTCTTCCATTCCAGGGTTCTATGGATGACATTTGTGCAGCAACCACTTGGGATAAACCCCACACTTTTATCAATCATTACAAATTGGATGTGGTCTCCAGAGGGAGAGCTGCCTTTGGCTCAATGATACTCAGGAACGTTCTTCCATAAGGGCCAACCAAGAATCTCAAGGTAGCTGGGGATTTTGTCCCATCAGTGATGAACGGTAAAAAGATTAACAACATCAGATAAAGAAGTTATGTCTTACCATAACATTCCATCTGTGTTGTTGATCTTCTTTCATTCATCACTTCCCTCCTCCTCCCCCCAAAGGCTCCTGGGGGATACTTTGGGTCCAAGTGGTGTCCTAGGGCATTTGCGCAGAAATGGCCTCTGCTTTACTTGTGTAACATGGGCAAACTCAATCTGAGGTAACGGGGAGAAGGGCATTGTGGGTAGAAGCTTTTAGTTTGAGAGTTTTTGGCTGGCACGAGCTTGGTACCAGGCTAACTCGGTTTCGAGAGTTCGGAACTGAACCCATCAGTGATGAAAGAAGATCAACAACACAGATGAAACGTTATGCTAAGACATAACTTATTTATTTCTTCTGTTTCGCCAGTAAATTTCTCATCTCCCTGATTTTTCAAACATGCCAGTCATGGGATGGAGGGGGGTGGGGTTGCAACACTCTTCTTTTTAAAATCCATGGTGGAAATATCTATACTTATTTCATTGCAGTATAACAAATGAAAATTCAGCTTCCTACTGAATAGTTTAAGGTGCAAAATTATGTGCTCAATATTCATATGTCCATAAGGAATAAAACTAAATCCTTTCATAGGTTCATAGGTTGGTATTGGGCTATCTGCCTGAAGGTATACATTAGCCCAGCCACATTGTGCGGTATTCACCGCCCCTTTAGTAGTTCCCTAGACCCTTGTACTAGCAGCTAGTACCCTTGGCCCCTATCTAGTAGTGCTGTTGGTGTGATCCTCGGTGTGAACTTTCTGTTACCCATCCACTCATCAATGTTCCTCTTGAAGAGTGATAGTGAGGGGCTCTGTCTTATGTAGATCGGGACCCTGTTCCTTAGTAAGGGAAGTCTCTGCGAAGGGAATCTATCCCTCCAGCATGTTCTATTCATTGTTGTGTTGAGGTTTAAAAATAATTTATTATGATCCAGGTTTATTTCAACACCAGAAAAGTTGTAAATGTTAAACTTATGAAAGGATGTAATAGAAACAGTACCTTCTTTAAATGCCACAAGTTGTCTGCTTACAGTCTCTTGTATGGACAGCTATTGGTCCTCTTCTTCTAGTTGTTCCCTTCGTTCGATTTGGATTTTCTATTCTCCCTGATTGTTTGTTGTCCAGTCTCTCTGAACGTCTCTGTCCATATTGATCTAAAGGAAAATCCTGTTCTCCTCCAAAATGGTCGTCCATTTAGGCGTTGTCCCCCTCATTTATACCCGCAGGATGTTTCTCATATAAATTGGAGGGCTACTCGGTTAGCAACAGTCTTGAGGTATACTTCTTTAGTTCTATAATCATTGTCATCATGTTGTAATTTCTTATCTTTTTTCTTTTAAGAGACCAAACTATTATCCATATCTATGAAGATGTTAAACTTATTATAGTACCTGGGGAAATCTAGGTCTTCTGTGATGGAGTGCACCAGTTTTGTAATTTCCTCTTTATAACTGTGCATACTCCTGTCGTTCTCTTTTGTAGTCAGCCGCGTAAGCTCCAGACCAGTCTTGTCAAAAAAGTCCAACAGTTCCATGTGGAAAGTAGTATTTTCTCAACTCCTTGTGAAAATTTCCACCTACGCAGACCTTTTGAGACATGTTACCTTCTTATCCTTTCCATTAGGAAGTAGTTGTCCAACTGCAGAGACTTGTATTTGTGTAGTGATTTATCCAGAGCTGAAATTTGCTGGTCTAGTGACCGTCACTTTGTGTTACTCTAATGTATGTAACAAACCTGTTCTGGGTAATTAAAACAATCCAACCACCTTGTGAACATTACTTATGTCTGAATAGTCTCTAGTCATTGTAAAGTGCTGAATACCTGGGGATGGACACTGACTTTCAGATCCTACTTGCAAAGCCGGCATGTCTAAGTTTTCTCGCTGTTAAGAAATAGACACAGCAGTATCTGTCATTGTCTTCTGTTGAGAAACAAACTAAGATAGTTGTTGTGTAAGCAGCATTAAATTCCCCACCATTCCATGGAAGTTAACATTGGGGGGTACACAAACAAGCCTTCTTCTGTATTGGATGCTAACATGCCAGTAATTCACAAGAAAATTCAACCAAATAAAAACAACAAGCTCCAAACTGGCACTGGAACAAAAAAATATCAAAACAACCAGTTAGCACTTAAAAATGGAAGTTAAATAAACATCCACGTTAAAAAACACAAATTGTTAAGCTCTTTCGTCAAAAAGACATCATCAGAACCATGAACAAAACTGAGGAAGTGACATATAAAAATACATAGATTGACACACCCCCTGTAATAGGACTAAGCAGTTTGGCACAATAAACATCAATCAGATGGAAAATGCTAATAAAATATGAGAACCAATCATAAGTTCCTGCCAGTTAGAATACAGAATTGTTACTTTCATCCAATGGTAGACCTCACAGGGTGAACAAACATATGGAGAAAATTGATTTAGCAACTTTTTAATGGGACTGGAAAAATCAGTTATTACATTGTGAAATGCTTTGGCAATTGCATATGGATGCTATGAACTTCCCAGGACTAAATGATGCCATTTCAGTTACCAGTGAGTTAAAACTTAGAGCATCAAAACTTTAAATAATTTTATGCTATATGTTTTCTAAGTTGTTGACATCAAGTCCCTGGGTTTTGTTTGCATTTGTCAAACAAAAAAGGTGAATCAGGAACAACTGCAGACCACCGATTTATTTAACCAAAATTGTACTAAGCGCTTTCACCCACACACATCAGGGCATCTTCAGAGTACTGACAATCCTTGTGTTGAACCTATTTTTAAATCCTTATGTAAATTAGATAATTGAACAATTAAACAATTAAACAAATTATTACCTACGCAGCTAAAAATTCTTAAAGGTACAATCAGCAAAAATGAACATAAACAGCCAGGACTTGTGCAAACTTGTTAATTTGTAAATGTAATAAAACCTTCTTGTCAAAAACTATGTATATGTAATACCAATAAATAAAAGTAAAAATGCATATATAAATATCTAGATAATAGTATAAATCTAAATAATTATTAAATATAAACAATTGTTATGAAATCCAGCATAAAATCATTCATTAAAAAATTTCCTAACATTAAAATTCATATTGTTATACAAAATATTTAAAACATTAAATTATCAGATGTTAATCTAATACATACAAGATCAAATAAATTGAGACTTGTACTTTAGTATACTTGATATAGAAATATGGTCGAGTCAGTTCAGAGGGATCGGAACCGAACCCATCAATCAAGAATGAATGAAGATTGACAACACAGATGGAACATTATGGTAAGAATATAACTTCTTTTTTTTCATTAGGTAATGTCTGTGGGTGCTGCTATCGATCTGGTGCAGTTGGTCCTGTCTGGTGGGTGAAACTTCATTTTTCAAATATGTATACATTTTTGTGAGGTTTTCTAAAATACTAGGGGATGGGGCATTTTTTATTTCTTTCTTTTGTTTGTTGATTTTCCTTAAAGCAAAAAGTTTTGAAAATATGACATAGGTTCAAATGTAGATGAGAAGAAACAACTGTACAAAAGATCAGCCTGTCAGACATTAATGTTTCCATGTAATACAAAAGTTAGAAATATGCATTCAAAAACTGGACATGTATAATTGATGGGAATGATAGCTGTTTATGCTAATGCAATGCTATCCATATTGTCTTGGAAAGTAAATGGCCTTTCAGGTATAGACAAAAAGAAGAGAGTACGGAATTATATTAAGAAATGCAGAATGCAAATGGGAATGCTGGAGGAGACACATTTGGAAGGAAATGAGCATGTGAATATGACAAAAGTTTTTCAGGATGAATATTCAGCAGAATGTCAGGGGGAAAAAGGAAAAGGAGGGTAATTATACCAATTGCTGGAGGGGCTCCAATAGTGATACAAAATACAGTAATGATAGATTTGTGGTAGTAAGGGGCTACTGGAAAGGCAGGAGGATTATACTGTCTTGTATATGTATATATATCCCACCAAACTAATATTATGAAGCTTAAGAAGATTTTAGCAGAAATGATCAGCTTTCAGCATGGAGTATTACTTGTAGGTGGGGACTTGAACTTGATTTGGAATAGTGAGGATGCATCAGAGGGACTTTGAAGGAAAAATATAACAAAAGCGGTAGCTATCTGAAGAAATTAATGAAAATACTTTATATGGAAGTTCTCAATTCAGTTGCAGGAACTTGGACAGAAGTTGCATATTATTCTCCAAGGTACAGTAACTGGGCTGGACTAGGTATAAATTATATTTCACCGGAACATTTGCATTTAGTCGAAAGCTTTGACATACACCCAGTAACTCTTTCAGATTGTGCACCAATAAAAACTAAAAAACAAAATGCAGGTTAATGAAGTAAAAATGAAATAATGGCACTTACCCTTCTACCTATTAGAGGAATATTAAGAAATGGGTAGTGGAAATTATTTTGGGAGTTATTAGGTAAGATAGAAATCTCTTCATAAGTTATATCTGATGAGTTGATTAAAATGAAAATGGGGTTTAAAAATGGGTGTAAATGAAAGAGAGATATAGTTAAGAAGTAACGGGAATTACTTAGAAGGGGTGACAAAGGTAGTGTTGCAGAATAATGGAAGTCTCGCAGAACAAGAAGAGGTACAAACAGAGGGGAGAAAATAAGGGAGTAACTGGATAATATTCATGAGTTTAGAAAGATTGTTGTTAAACAACTATTTTTAACAATTTCAGAGCATAAAAACATGTAGGACAATGACATAGGCAGCAGAAAGTAGAAACAGTAGTTGCTAAACTTAGGGAGCCTGTAACAAGGAAAATAGCCAGAGTACCTGTAGGGGTATTAGAGATATTTTGGAAATTTTCATTAAATTTGTATAAAACATAGAAATGTGGAAACCAAGAAAGAGCACAAATAGGAATATTTATGGAAGACTTAATTATTCCAAGGTTGGGGTAGAAGAGACTCAACAGCTAACAGTTAAGATGGGGGGGGGATGAAAACAGTGATGTATAGTCAATATTCAGGAAAGTCTTTAGGACAGATGGCATTCCTGTGAAGTTTGGAAGCTAGAAAAGAAAAAAGTGATAAAGATCTGAAAAATGTGTTAAACGCTATTTTAAAAGGTCCGTAAGCACCAACATCTTAGAAGAAAGCTCTGGTGGCTGTATTACCTAAGGACGGTAAAAACCCATACGACCCAGCTTCATACAGACCTATTTCAATTTTAAACTATGATTATAAAGTGTTTCTTGCCAAACTACCCAAAGGAATGGCAAATGTGTTGCTGAAATTAAAAGATATAGATCAGTTTAGTTTTGTGGAGGGGAGGCAAACATTTCACAACTTTAACAGAACAGTGATGATCCAAAGAAAAGCAGAATGTAAGATAATACTGCTGCTGTTTGTGGCTCTAGATGCAGTGAAAGTATTGAACAGAGTAAGCTGGGATTTTATGACTAGAGCAATGAAAGTATTTGCATTCCCCTAATACAATAATAAGGTTAATTAGAAGGATATAAAGGATCAGAGGCAAGAATTAAAGTTGGAGCATCCCTGGCTGATAAATTGTTTAACCGAGGAACTAGGCAGGTGTGTTCTCTTTCTTTTTTTTTATTAGCTTTATATTTAGAGTCTTTGGCAAAGAAAATAAGGGACTCAGAAATACAAGGATATAATTGCTATGGTAATTAAGAAAAGTTGGCTTTATTTGCAGTTGATATTTTATACCTGATAAAACAAGAAAAGGACATCTCATTGTGGAACATTTTGAGACAGTTTCAAGTCTTTTGGAGTGTAAAATTAGTAAAGATAAGCTAAAGCCTATGGTTGTAAATTATGTATTCACACACAGTTTGGTTCAACAATACCCATACTTATGAGTACATTGTAAGATGAGATATTTACTAGTATGGATTAAAAAGGCTTCTGTTATGGCAACTAAGGATATATGTGAAGAGACTAAACAAAACCTAATACAAAACTGAGAAGCTAGTACCTCTTTTTCATGGATTTGGATAGTAAGATAAAAAGTTTGAAAATGTTTTAGTCCCATTAATTTTATGTAAGGGTTAGACATACTTTAGCAACCAGAGGAGAAGGTCTGAACAATAATTAAGAAAGAGTTGAATGAATTTATCTGGGAGGGGAAGAGTTAAGCAGGATGAGTTGATCCTTCCAGTAGTACAGAAGTGTTTAGGATTACCTGATTTGAAGGGATATTTTAGAGATGCAAAGTAAAGGTTCATATACTTATCACAAGTAGGAGGTTAAAATTCAAAGTCTAATGGGATGATGATGAAGCAGGGGGTCAGGGTCAAGAAATAGAGAGTGGGTTTTGTATTCAGATCCTTAAGGAAAATAATGACAAGCATACAGAATATTATATTCACAAAGTAGCAGAAAGTATTCTAAGAACAAAACCAACACAAGAGTGGAGAAAGGAGATTTTGCAATAGGGATGACGGCAAGTAGGGGGTACAGAAAAAAGACAAAAGGGGGCTGGAATTTACTGGAGAAAACTGGCAAAGGAACCTAGGTATTGGGAGCAAATAACTAGAGAGCGGAAAGGTAACAAGAGTGTAATGAGACCAAGAAGACATTTGGACTGTAGGCTAGAGACTGCCTTCTCTACCAGAGATTGATATTGCAGTATAGGCAAAGAGAAAGGGCTATGGGACTTCTCTGGTGGAATTTTTAGTCAAATCTAGAACAGACGTTGCGGTTAAAAAGGGGATAAATAGTAGGGCATAAAAATCAGTCAGAGGAGGTTAGAAAAGATTGGGAAGAGTGACTGGAAAAGTAATTTAGAAGAGAACAACGGGAGGACATATATATGGCTCCCAAGTATGCAATAAAGTCCAGAAAATTTAGGATCCTTGCTTAGAAGTGTTTACTTAAGTGTTTTTCTACCCCAAGGTGACCTCTCAGAATTTTCCTTAGGTAGATAACGAATGTTGGAGGTGTAATGGGGAAGAAAGAGGTAATTGGGAACAAGTGTTTTAGTGTACGAGTTGGCAGATTTAAAAAATTCCCTACAGTGTACTATGTCAGAAATGTTGACTGTGCAAGTGGCTG
The DNA here is from genome assembly GCF_019279795.1 of Protopterus annectens. Classification (NCBI taxonomy): domain Eukaryota; kingdom Metazoa; phylum Chordata; order Ceratodontiformes; family Protopteridae; genus Protopterus; species Protopterus annectens. The sequence continues at coordinate 1,418,463,090 of NC_056731.1, forward strand.
GTAACTAAGGATGTTTTTTTTTGAGCTGGGAGACAGAATCTGAGTTGCCTAGAAGATAGTAAGGCCTTGTTAAGTTTAATTCTGTTGGCTGAAAAAAAGTTCCCAGAAAATGAAAATCAAAGTTTTAACCACTTGTATTTGATGTACTGAGTATTATAAAAGAGACTACAGAACTGAAAGCGGGATCTGTAGGAAAGGAAAGGATCAGATTACATAGAAATAATGTTCAGGAGTTGGAGGAGGAGGATGGAGGTATAACGGAAGGCAAGAATTAGACAATTTATGTAGTGCTGGACTGACGATAATTGCAAAACAAAAGACATGTGATGTATAATGTATGTAAATGGTAGTATATATTTGCCTGTGTCTTAAGTGATAATTTAATAAAAATCTTTAAAAATAAAGGTTACCTTTGCTAAAGCACATGTTACAGTCTCTGTTCCCACTTATAACAATTGCTTTCTGTTCTTTTCTTAGCTATACACCCACCCAGATGTGGAAAAACAGCTTGTAGGCTTTCAAAAAACATTAACTTTTAACCTAAGTAAAAGATCTCCTGCTATCTGTAAATAAAAATGAATCATGCATTGTTCGATTAAATACTTTCAGTGGTGGATGCAGGAATTTGCAGAAGTGGGCACATAGTTTGAGAAGGCAATCATCGGGCGGAAGGTTGCAGAGTGGAACACAGAGGGGGAGGGGCTGTGGAAAGTTCACCTTAAGATGTTTTGACAGCACCCGTGAAAAGTCAGCAATATATATGCACACACACAGATATAAATATATATATATATATATATATATATATATATATATATATGGGTCTACTTTATATGGTCAGCTGTTTAGAATGTCGATTTTTATATGGCCGAGACCATATGATCAACTTTCAAAAAGCCGACCATGTAAAATAAACACGTAAAACACAACAAACACTTACCTTAAACTGTTAGCAGGGGGGCTACGCCTGTCTGCCCCCCCACTTCACCCCGTAACTTAAATATACCAACTCCAAGATCACACTACAGTGCGGAAGAAGGAAATTTTCCTATTCCACACTGTACGGAGATAGCGGTTCCCCATGGTTGGCTTTTCGAAACTTGATCATATTGTCTTGGCCATACGAAAGTCGACTTTCTGAAAAGTCGACCATGTGAATATATATATATATATATATATATATATATATATATATATATATATATATATATATATATATATATATATATATATAGTGTGTGTGTGTAATATATATATATATATATATATATATATATATATCTATATATATATATATATATATATATATCTATAGAGGGGGTTTAATTCAAATGCTTGAAGTTGCAGAACATCGAACCACAGATCATCGAGGATGAGATGATCAATGTTTTACAACATCAAACATGAAAGCAGACTAAATTAAAAAAGATAAAAAGTCTTATTGTAAGTTTTTGCAAGGGGCAATCCTCCCTGCACCCCCACACCCCCTGCTATGTAAATTTGCGAACTCCGAGATCGCACTACAGTAGTGCGATCTCGGAGTTGGTATATTTTAGTAGCAGGGGGTGTAGGGGGGGTGCAGTGGGGCTTGCCCCCTGCAAAAATGGGAAATAAAAGGTTTTCACTTTTTTTTTTTTAGATTCAGTATTGCAGAACTTCAATCCTCTGGTCCTCGATGATCAGAAGTTTTGATGTTCTGCAATTTTGATACTCTGATGGGGACCCCTATATAGATATGTATACACACATATGTATGTGTATATATGAATATATTCTGTCACACATCACTGTGGTCTAACAGTGATAGTGGAGGTAGGTTAACTTCAATCGAGCACATAGCAAATTCACAGACACTACCAGTTGCTTCAAGGCGTACAGTACTTGGGTGAGATTTGGTTAACCTCGGCAAGTCACATTTCCCTCATTCCATAGTGCCATGTTGTCATAAGCAATATGATATCATAGCAGAGAGTCTCACTGAGGGCAACATCACAACAGCAAGTACCATAGTAATGAAATTTTTTAAGTAAGTAATGATTTCTGTGAGAACAGTGAATAACTGAAAACAGCAAAGCAGCTTCATGCTATGAAAAAAAAATCCCCAAAAGCAAAAGTTTGGTTTAGTTAAATGCGCTGTATGAAAACAAATAAAACCGTTGTAGCATGTCACAGAGGAATGTAACCCAAAGTCTGCTTTAATGTCATGCAGTAGTAAATGTAAATAAGAAGTACAGACTTTTGGATGAACCAATTAAGATTCTGTCTAATTTCGTACAAAACCCCCCCCCCCAAATTTTTCTCAACATAATACAAATCACTTCAGCCACAACCAGCCCCCATACCCACTGCCAGCTTCAAGTATCTGACTTGATTGTTCCAAGATAAAAAAAAATGGTAACTATTGCATTTTTCATTTCACAGAAACAGTCATCACTGCTTATATTCCAAGTTGCTTCACCCAAGTACTCCTTAGTCCTGCAAAGTTGTAATTACAACAGCAAAATGCATGGGCCATACATATCGCCTAATCACAGTATCTGGTTTGACCCTGTCAGGATAAAAAATAATTATTACATTTTGGACATTTTGTTTCATGGAACAATAATCGGAGTTTGTGTTGTAGGTTCCTTCACCCAAGTACATATTAATCTTACAAAGCCAGAATTATAGTGGCAATCAGCAGGGGCCAGTTATTTCATTCGCAGACAACACTAATACCTATTACCTACCCAGCATACGTGGTTTGACCATGCCAGGATAAAAAAAAAAAAAAATATATATATATATATATATATATATATATATATATATATATATAAAATGTTTTATTTAGTTATTGAGCCTTCTGGGATAAAAAAAAAATAATTGTTACATTATTGTGCTTTTGTTCTAATTCTAACTTTGCAGGATGAATGTATATTTGGAACAAACTGTGATTACTGATGTCCTTCTTTATCACCGTTTCAGTATTGTTCACTCTTGGGGTATCCTTCCTAAGATAATCAAACTTCCGGTCAGCATACCAAAGCTTTTACATCTTCTTGGTGCCATATGTCCTATGTGCCAGGCGTAAGCTGCATATGTGATGTGTGAATGCCTAATCCTCAGAATTGACGTGCCCTAGGAGAACCAGAAAAGCCCCAGAGGAAAGCAAGAACACATATATCCACGAAGGGAAGAAGAAGAATGAAAAGGATTAAGAAAAGACCCTCAAGCCAGATGGAAATTGACTAAGTAATAGAGGGTAGGAGAGAGGGGCAGAATATTGCAACAGTGAGAAGTAGGACATCTACTGTTAGGGCAAGATGTAACACAACTGCACTATGTCTATCCTTATCAATATTGTAGTATTCTTTACTCCTGGGAGAGTACAAAAGCTTCTGTAAAGTATGAGAGAAGGAAACCACAGTTGAGCCCTCCAAAAACCCTTGAAAGATGGGCCTGGCAATACCAGCCCTGGCCCTAGAAATGTATTTATTTAACATTTGTTTATCTGGAAAGTCCAACTAGGACAGAGCCTATTTTCAGTTGAGGCTGAAGGAGAAATGCTTCAGACACATGTCTTTGGAATGTGGGAGGAAACTGGAGTACCTGGAAGAAACCCACGTAAATGCAGGGAGTACATGCAGACTCTGCACAAAAGGCACCCCAGCCGAGAATCGAACCAAAGAACCTCTTGCTGGGAAGAAACAATGTTAACCACTGCACCACTGTGCCGCTCATCAATATATATATATATATATATATATATATATATATATATATATATTATATATATATTATATAGAAATAATATCTATCTTGTATTGTTTGGTGAAAGTATGAACAGAAGAGCAAGTAGTAGCTTCCATGATGGATCTAGTATCTAGACCTTCAAAAAAACACCAGAAGAGACCACTGCCCTGGTAGAAGAATGAGCATGAACAGAAAGGAAAGCCACTTGCCATGAAAAGAATAGCAAAAAGAAATGGCCTTAGAAGTCCGGGAGGAGATAATCTGCTGAGATACCACCAAAAACAATTTCCTGGCATGAAAAGAAACAAAAAGCGAAAAAGATTTCCTGATATGTTTTATCTTCACAAAGTAATATCTGAGCTATGTAAATCTAAGGTGTGAAAAGCCCTCTCACTAAGATTCTGTGGAGAAAGGAAAAAAAGAAGGAAGATGAATGGACTGATTCAAGGACAAATCATTAACCACCTTGAGCATAAAAAAGGACTGATATGAAGAGACACCCGATCTTCTGAAAAACCAAAAAAAGGTGGAACTGCCATGAGTGCTTGAAACTCAGAAACCCTATTGGTAGAAATAAGAGCCACCAAAAGTCTTCCAAGTGCAGTGTTTTAGGGGAAAAAAGCTGCAGGCTCAAAAAAGGACTGGGTCAATTTCTCAGGAACAGATTTAAGATCACAGGATAGAGGAATAGCCTTCCTTAGAGGCTGAATATGAAGAATGTATTTTAAAAATAGTTTGTCTTCAAAACTAGAAACCAAAGATCAATTCAGAGGCAGACAAGTGAAAATGGCTAACAAATGAGTTTTTAAGAGATGAATATATCAAACCAGAATTAAGTAACTAACACGAATAAGAAAGGACTCTAGAAACCCCCACAAAAAATGGGACAAGGTCATGCTTGAGACACTAAATAGAAAATCGCTTCCATTTAGTCAAATATGATTTTTCTAGTAGTGGGTCTTCTGGCCTCCTGCAAAATCCAAAGTCAGTTGAAGGGTGTACAAGTGAGGGTGAATGCGAGATCCCTTGTATTGTGTAAGAAGATCCATTATGTGAGGTAAGTTGATGATTGCCCCAGGCCAGATGAAGTAAAAGGAGGAACTAGTGCTGTTTGGGCCAAAAGGGAGTCACCAGCAAGATTTTGGTTATGTCCCGAGAGGGAGTCAACACAGACTTTTTGACATTGGGTGTGAACCCCACACTGAGCAGAAGAACCATAGTGAAGTGTAGATCCTGAATCAGGAGCTGCTGAGAGGGAGTGCTGCCGCAAGGGAGTGTGAATCAAAATGGAGTCCAAATAAGGGAATATTTGAGTTCCCTGAACTCTCCAGAAGTTTACCACAGGGCCAAACATTTGGTGAAGACACTCTGTGCTGTAGAAAACCAAAAGGCAAAGCAGAGAACAGATGAGAGGAAGACACACAGAAATGTAAACATTTACTAAAGTGAGGGTGAAGAGGAGTGTGGAGATGTGTCTTTCAAATCCAGGGATATCAGACAGGCTTGAGGAAGTAACAGAGGGAAAAAGTGTCTGAAGAGACAACATCCTGAAAAAGGAACCTTGAAAAAGGTGTTGATAAAAGATGGGTCTAGAGTGGGCCTCCTTGATCCCTCCTTCCTGGGAACCAGAAACATCCTGGAAAAAAAACATGTTTCCTGCTGATTTTCGATAATGGAAAGCACCCAAGCATCTTTGGTTATCTGTTGCCAAAGAGGAAAAGAAAGAGTCCACTGGAGGAACAGAGGAATCTGGCTGAGGTTTAGGAATGGCTCAATGTCAAATAGAAGCAGATTTGACAGAGAAAGAAGGCTTTTGATTCTTAGAACCCTGTGAAGGCCCAACTGGAAAAATTCTCCTAGAAGCCTTCTTGCCCTTAAAAGGCTGTTTATGCTGCCTGTGAGCAAAAGAAGACTTAGAAGAATATTTTTTTCTCAAATGTATATGAAAAGGAGAGAGCATGATTTGTTTCAAATCCTTCATAACTTTACCCTCATCCTGAAGGGTCTCAAATAATTCAGCCACAATGCCAAAGATATTTTGGTTGTCTGAGAGACAATCCAACAATTTGGCCTTGATATCTTCAGGCAGAGCATAACCAAAAATACCTCCTTGTAACAGCTCCAGATGTAGCTGCCCTAAAGGAGGCATCAGCAGCATCATAGCTACATTTGAAAGAATGCTGAGCCACTTGAGAAGCAGAGCTCAAAAAGGAAATGGCAGAGACTTGCCCGCTGAGTCAGACAAATCAGCCAGAAGAGCCCCAAGTTGGGAGAGAAGAGCCAAAACATACCTAATTGTATGGGTCTGGTAATTAATAGACCTGAAGGCTAAGGTTAGAAGAGGTATATACTTTTTATATCATACCTGTCCATGGCACAGCTGTCCTTATCAGATGGTAAAAGCTTAGAAAATGACAGCAACTTGAATTGCTCATCAGTGGCTACAGAAATAATAGGATCGGAATAAGAGCTTTTATATAAAACTGTTGAGCCTCGGAAACTTTGTAGAACCTGTCTGGTTTCATAGGGGCAGGAGGTTGACAGTCAGAGGCCTGAGAAGCTGCAGTGAAAGTATCCACAAAGGTAGCCAGCACTGGAGGGAATGCAGAAGGCCTAGGCAATCCTGTTTGCAACAGTTCGTAGTAGCTTTTTTGAACCTCAGAAACCTGGGAACATATCCACTTAGTGTTCCATCATACGAACCACCATATCCTGAAAATACAATTCCTCCATAGCAGAGGCGGGAGAAAGTGAATCCTCTTCATGGGGAGAGTGAGTCTGAGTTTAGTAAGCCAATGACTCCTCACTGAGAAATTAGTCCTTAGGGCACTTGGAAGGTGTGGAAGACAAGGGAACAGAAGCAGGAACAGATAATCCTTGAGGGGCCTAAGAGCCATAGGGCCATTTAAGAACCTACAAGTAAAATCCTGCTAGTCTTTGTGGAAATCGTAAGCCACAGGGGGCCACATGCTTGGTCATCTGCTTCTTTTTAAAGGAACATCATCTTTAAGAAATCTAGGAGGTTCAGACCCCTGCCTAGATTCAATGAGGGCACCAGGTGTCTCTTTTCGAATAAGAATTTGGAGAATCACCATAGGCCCTACTGAAATTATCTGCCATGGTTTTCCCTTCACATCTGCAGTAGGCACAGCTCAGCAGATGTGCTGATAGCTACATGTTGGCCACCATCTGAGTCATGGCAGAAGGAGCCGACAGCAGCACTGGACAGTCCTCTGGTACTTCATCCAACCCAATGGAAACTTCAGGTGGTGGCTGGACAACAGCAGGGTCAGTTTGCACCTTTCTGGCTTTAAGTGGTGGCTGAACATCAAGGAGGGCAGATTCATCCATGGTACCATGAGACAAAAGCTTCAATTGCTAGTTCTCCAAGTAAGTGGAAAGTAGTGAGAGATAATTGTGGAGTGTCTTAGAGGCAGAAGCCTGACAAATCTCACACTGTGTATAGTCATAGCTAGCACCCAAACAAAAAATACACTGCTATGTCTGTTTTTATAGGGTATCTACCTCCCAAACTCACATTACTAAGGTAATAGAAAAAAAAGGAAGGAGACCCCAATGGGGCACATATCTGTAGAAAGCTTGAATTGCGGTCCAAGGTGGGCAAACATCTTGCAGATCGAATTCAAACATGGCATTCAGACTGGCAGTAAAGATAATTCTGAGGATTAGGCACTTGAGAAGGGACTTAACCAGTGATTGATGCCAAAGATATGCACTCAAACTCAATGCTAAAAAATGCATCATCATCCCCTTAGATAAAAATGATATCCCTACCAACTATCGTATAAATAATAATACTGTAACAACTCAGTAGTGAGAGACTTGGGAATGTAAGTTGACCGTAGCCTAAACTTTGACCACCATGTGTCTACTGTGGTAAGGAAGGCATTCTACATTGCACACTTCATTAGCAAAGGCATTGCCTCAAGAGTGAAAGAGGTCATAACACCCCTGTATTCGACCCTCATCAGGCCAATAACTGAGTATTGTGCTCCCTTTGGTGTGTACCTTGCCAGGAACCTTCAGCAACTTGAGAGAACTCAGAGATTTCCAAGAAAATTCAGGGTCTCCTGCACATCATACATTGATAGACTGAAGTCACTGTCACTGTACTCAGTAGCATACAGACTACTTAGAGGAGACTTATACCTAGCTTACAGAGCAATCTTGGATCCAAACCTAATGGAAATGCTGCACATCTGCAAGTCAAATGGAACAAGAGTCACCCACTCCAGGGACCTTAACCTGGTCTGCGACATAAATAGGACCTGCTGGATAGACAGATATGTCTCTGAGGTTGTCACTCCTCTGGAATAGGCTACCAATTTACATCAAACAAAGCCCCAACATGACCCTGTTTAAATGTAGCCTGCATGACTGGATGGGAAACCATAAATTCCTGCTAGGGTTTTCACTTATGACCCTTCTATATATGGCCAATCCTGAGTTTAAGCAAGCTCCTTTATACTGGGTACCCATGGCTAGGCTTCTAAAGACCTTTGGGGTCAATAGCACAGTAACCACCTTATGAACTTGTGGACATATGTACCTTACATTTGTCACATAGGAAATATGGCATTCTGAAGATATAAAGGCTTTGGTATGCTGGCAAGACATTTGGCTATCCTCAGCAGGATAGCCCAAGAGTTAATGCTGCAACAGTGATAAGGAAGGACATCAGTAATCACGGCGTGTATTCCAGCCTGCTTCATCCAAATACACATTAATCCTGCAAAGTTAGAATTAGAACAGCAAACAAAAGTGCCAAATATTTCATCTACAATCTTCGTATCCATTGTATAGCCTACAGTATCTAGATGTCCTTCAAGGATGCATCTGCAGTCCTAACAAATGGGTTGTCCTGCCTCAGGCAGCCCTTCGGTCGGCCGGATTCCAAAGTCTGGGTCTGGCCTCGGCTGATGTCGCATTTCACCCGACGTCATAGCTGCAGTTCAGCGGGTATAAAGGCGGCAGCCGACATCATTTTCCTCAGTCTTTCTTGCCGCGTGGCGCCCGAAGCAGAAGCTGTTCGCAAGTGCCGGTCGGTCAGAACCAGAGATTGCTACTACCGAAGACTTCTAAAAAGCTAAGTACCCCGTTGGGGACTCTTTCTTGCCTCAGCCGATGTCAGAAAAAGTGAATAACTGTTTAACTTGTGGGAAACAAATACCTCATAAAGATTTCCACTCTTACTGCCTACCTTGTTTAGGCCCAGACCATGACGTAGCAGCTTGTCTAGCCTGTGCTTCCTTCAACCGACGGACACTTAGACGTCGGTCGGAGTTTGCAGAGGAGTTTTTCGGCTCCGCTTTTGCTTATATCATGCTGTCGGAGACTCCGACTTCACAATTAGCTAAAAAGCGTAAGGAAAAGGACCGACACTCGCGGTCCGCGGTTTCGGCCGAAACCGCGGTTAAGCCAACAGCGAGTGTCTCGGTTTCGGCCGAAGCCGAGTCCGGTTCTTCCTTCGGCCGAAAGCATGCCTCCTACTACCGAGGCCTCTTCCAGCATGGCTGAATCTGCTATGGAAAATCCACCTCTTACAGTCTCTCAGGATTTATCAGATACTATCCCCTTAGATGTATCTACTCCTGCACGTGGAGCTGCTAGGCCCCCTGCATCCATGTCAATTAAGGCTTTTGCCAGGGCTAAAGCAGCTAAATCTTCAAAGGCCGTGCCTGCTAAAACCCCCTCTCACAGGCCTAGCTCTAGTACTCAAATGCTTAGTCTAGCAGAGGATCTCATTTCTTTGATCAGGGGAACCCAGTCTCACCCTGACAGGGCCTCTCACCCACCTCCAGAGAAGAGGCCTAGAGCAGAGCCCCCTGAGCCAGTTTCTTCAGATTACTCCTCTGATGATTCAGAAAATACAAATCCTCCAGAAGGCCCTTATTCTCCATATGAGGACTCTGATGCAGAGGATTCCATACCTTCTGCCTCTCCTCCTGAGGAATTTTCTTTTGGGGAAACCTTGCATGCTATGAGAGAACAATTTCAATGGCAGGGCCAGGATTTTTCAGACTCTAGGAAAAGGCTAAGGACCTTTTTACATTTACCTCAACATAGGCCTTTAGCTATTCCTCCAGTACTTACAGTTGTGGATGATGCATTTAATGATGCTTGTACTGCCCCTGACTCCCTGCCTCCGGCCCCTGCTAAGCCCGACAGATACTACAGGGTTCCGGACACACATTATCATTTGTATAAGGCTCCTATTGCAGATCCTGAAACTATTTCACAGGGCCCAAAAGCTGTAGCAGCTGCCTCTGCCAAAAAACCCCTCCCCTCTGAAAGACAATCTGAGGCATTGGAGAGATGGGGTAAAAAAGTTTATACTTCTGCTACTCTTTCGGCTAGGGCCTTAAACTGTCAATTCCACATGATTCAGTATCAGGAATTTCTGTTAGATCAGCTCACTAAAAAACTGTCCTCGCCTGAGCCTTTAGACCGTAAGTCCCTTCAGGATTTGGTGCATAACACTCAGCAGGTCAGTAATCATTCCTTAAAATGCGGCTATGATGCACTGGAGGCTTCCTTTAGATCAGCTATGACTGGTACAGTGATCAGAAGGCATGCATGGTTAAAGAGCAATCCTTACCAGACCATGTAAAGTCAAAGCTTCTAGATGCTCCCATGGAAAAGCACAGTTTGTTTGGTTCCCCTGCACAGCAAGTGTTGAAGAAGGTGGAAGAAAAAGCTAAATCTGTCCAGACAGTCAAGGATTTCTTACAGGTCCAGCCTCCGAGGTTTAGTAGGAACTGGCCTTCCAAGAATTGGTCCTTTCCAGACACCACCAGAGCACAGAGAAGCAGAAATAGGCGCCCTAGAGGCAGAGGTCAATCCAGAGGTGCCTACAGGGGACGTCAGTGGCAGCCTAACAGCCAGAGAAGTACTGCCACAGATCCAGCCACTACCACTTCCACAGGACAATCACAGTGACTTGGCTCTGAAACCGCCTACCAGGGAACAACTGGGAGCACCCTTAGGCGGAAAGCTAGCCTTATTTTCAGTAAATTGGCATTACATTACAGGAGACAAATGGATTTTACAGACAATAGACAAAGGCTACAGGTTTCACTTCCATACTCTTCCAAGGAAGAGAGGAATGCCAAACCTACCTCCAAACCAAAGGACAAACGCTCTACAGCAAATAGACCACTTACTAAGGATGAGAGCTATAGAAAAGGTACCGGCTATGGAACAAGGACAAGGATTTTATTCAAGGCTTTTCCTGGTACCAAGAAAGGAAAACCAATGGAGACCTATCCTCGACCTGTCCGCTCTAAACACATATCTCATTATTCCAAAATTCAAGATGCTGACCCTACAGCAACTTCTTCCCATGCTGGGCAAGGAGTCTTGGCTGGTGACTCTGGATCTCAAGGAGGCATACCTGCATGTCCCCATACGACCAAATTGCAGAAGATACCTCAGATTTCTTGCAGGATCAGAGCATTATCAGTTCTCAGCATTGCATTTTGGCTTATCTACTGCGCCCAGAGTATTCACGAAATGCCTGGCATCAGTAATTGCTCATTGCAGGCTTCAGGGAATTCAAATTTATCCATACCTGGACGACTGCCTGTTACAAGCGGACAGCAAAGACAAATTAACAAAAGATTTGAAAAAGGTTATTCACCTGCTGCAAGTCCTGGGATACACAGTCAACACAAAAAAGTCAAGGCTGATACCATCCCAAAGGATAACCTTCTTGGGTGCAGAACTGGACACATCAAACCAGATGGCATTCCTCACAGCAGAAAAACAGAAGCAGCTACCACTCTATTTCATGGCATTAACAACGCAGAACCAGCTTACAGCAAGGAAAATCCTGCAAGCCCTGGGTTACATGGCATCCTGCATAATATTAATTCCACATGCCAGACTACATATGAGGAAGTTGCAATGGTACCTGAGGAATTTATGGTCTCAGCACAAGCACAGCCTAGAAACCCAAATTCCAATAATTACATGCCTGAAGCAAGAATTCCAGTGGTGGGCCCAGGCCTGTCAATCGTACAAAGGACTGCCCTTCCACAGGCCTCACCCAAGCCAGACTATCACCACGGACGCCTCAGACCTCGGTTGGGGGGCACACATGGTGGACAAGTGCATACAAGGCGTATGGACTCAAGACTAGATGAACCTATACATAAATCAAAAAGAGATGCTGGCAGTAAAACAGGCAATTCAGACCGTTTCTTCAACAGGGTCATTTGCTGATAAGGACGGACAACACCACAGTTATGTGGTATATCAACAAACAGGGAGGCACACATTCATATCCTCTATGCCGGATGGCAATGGACCTCTGGAATGTGGCCCTGAACCTCAACATTCAGCTCCAGGCCATATTTGTGCCAGGAAAAGAAAATATTCTAGCAGACGTCTTAAGCAGAACTACCACGGATGCCCACGAATGGATGCTGCATCCAGACATCTTCAAATCCATTACAAGGAAATGGGGACTACCAGAAATAGACCTGTTCGCATCCCCACACAACCACCAGTTGAAAAAATTATGCACAAGGACATACCACCCACTTGCTTGGAAGGTGGACTCCCTATCCTTCAGTTGGGAAAACCTGACAGCATATGCATTCCCACCTCTCCCTTTGATGCACAAAGTGCTACTGAAGATCAAAGAAGATCACCCAAGGATCATCTTGATAGCTCCAGACTGGCCGAGGCAACATTGGTACCCGCTACTAAAGAGTATGTCTCGGGAACACGCATGGCCTCTACCCCTACTACCTCTGCTGCTAACACAGAACAACTTCAAAATCCTGCATCCAAACTTGAAAACACTGCAGCTAGCTGCTTGGAACATTACATAAGACAACATAACCCAGATTTATCTCAAAGGGTTAAAGACATTATCTTGGAGGCTCGCAGACCCTCAACAAGGAAAACTTATTCAGCAAAATGGAAAAGATATCTCATTTGGAGTGCAACAAAAGGAGTAGATGCATCATTGGCAAACATAGCTAACATCCTGGAATATTTAGCAGAGCTTTTCCACAATGGCCTGTCTTACTCCTCCATTAAGATTCATGCATCAGCAATTTCAGCACAATACAACATGGATCCTCCAGTCTTTTCTCAACCTCTACTTAGGCAGTTTCTGAGAGGAATTAAAAATGTAAAGCCACCAAGGAAACCACCATTGCCTACATGGGACTTGAACTTTGTGTTAGAAAAGTTGACACTTGCCCCTTTTGAACCAGCAGCAACAGCAGAATTACAGTACTTATCTTGGAAAACTGCATTCCTGCTTGCAATCACTTCAGCTAGAAGGGTTTCTGAATTACAGGCATTAATGGCAGTACAACCCTTCCTTATCTTCCATCAGGATAGAATGTCCATGAGAACTAATCCTACCTTTATGCCAAAAGTGGTCTCCAGGGTATCTTTAAACCAAGCAATACACCTACCAACATTCTTCCCCAACCCACAGAACAGGGGGGAAAGATTACTGCATACCTTGGATGTACACAGACAATTGCGCTACTACTTGGACAGAACCAAGAACAATAGAAAAACTGACCAGCTTCTGGTAGCATATGCAACAGGAATGAAAGGAAAAGCAATTTCCAAACAAACAATCTCAAAATGGATAGGAAATTGCATTAGATTTTGTTACTCTTTTCATGGAAAGGCAACTCCAGAAAACATCAGACCTCACTCCACAAGGGCTACAGCCACTACTACAGCTTTCTTACGAGGAGTGGCTACCAAAGACATTTTAGAGGCTGCTACTTGGAGCTCCGTGCATACATTTGCCAAGCATTATAATCTACCTTTTGTACCTACCATAAATGTAGATGTCCGAGAGGTATGCATCTGCAGTCAGGATTACCCACACTCCTTCCCCTCTGTGGTACTCCTAGGGTCTTTGCCCATCTTGTAGCTAGCTGGGGGAGTCTATTATGGTGTATTTGTTTGTATATATGTATATACATGTTTATGCTATTTGCTCTCTATTGTTTGGAAACATTTGCATTTATCCAAATTTAGCCTTCCTAGAGGGCACCTGGCATCTGGGGCAAGAAACACTGAGGAAAATGGCGTCGGCTGATGCCTTTATACCCGCTGAACTGCAGCTATGACGTCGGGTGAAGTGCGACATCAGCCGAGGCCAGACCCAGACTTTGGAATCCGGCCGACCGAAGGGCTGCCTGAGGCAGGACAACCCATTTGTTAGGACTGCAGATGCATACCTCTCGGACATCTACATTTATGGTAGGTACAAAACTGTACTTTTGACCTCGGCAGTTTAGAAATAAGAAAATAATGGTTGCATTAATGTATTTTTTCACATAGACAGTAGTCACAGCTTGTATTCATTTTATTTCACTGAAATACAACTTAGTCCTGCAAAGCCAGAATTACAACAAAACAGAAGTATCTGGTTTACCCTTGCCAGGACATATATGTGTGTGTGTGTGTGTGTGTGTGTGTGTGTGTGTGTGTGTGTGTGTGTGTGTGTGTGTGTATATATATATATATATATATATATATATATATATATATATATATATATATATGTAGAGAGAGATGTATGCATATACTCACAATTATTGCATTTTATGCATTTTTGTTTCACAGAACACTAATTACAGCTTGTATTCCTGCTTGCTTCACCCAAGTACATATTACAACAGCAAATAAAAAACGGCCAGTCATTTAGTCAACAGACAGTCCACATACCCATTGCCTAAATAAAGCATCTGGTTTGGCCCTACCAGGATAAAAATAATTGTAATTTTTTTTTTATATTTATTTATTGATCCTACTAGGATCATAATAAATCTGATGTTGTCAGTCTTCATTCATTGATGACAGTTGGGTGTCTTGTTCCATCCTAGGAACTGACTTGGCCATTGTAACAAGCTCGTGCCAGCTAAAAAACTCTCAAGCTAAAGTTACCAGTAGTGCCTCTCTTCCTTTCCATTCAGATCTCATTTGCCGCATAGAGTTTCAAGATGTGTCAGGCCATGCTCTCAAGCTAAGTGATTATATTTTATGCTTTTTCCATAATTTTTCTCTCTATAAAGTTTCTGTAGCCTTATTTCGTGCTCGTCTATTGTCGTCTATAAAATGAGAGTATGAGTGCTTCCTTTTTCGATCCATTTTACTTTTTGGTATCTCTTGCGTACCATAGTTGGTACAGGCCTTCCCTTCCATGTCACCTCTGATATTTCTCAGATACCATTGCTGGTGTAATGTTCCCCTTTCTCTTTCCTTTCTTTACCCTCTTGGGTATTTTTCTTGTGTTACCATAGTTGGTACACCTAAACAGAAAATCTTTACTTATTGCTTCTTCTGTTGTTGTGTGCATTGTGTGTGTATGAGTGTGTGCTCGGCGTGTAGTGACTTTATTTGAAATAGTGATGCCTGACAAAAAAAAGGTACCACAGGTTTCAAACAGTGACCAGTCTGGCAGGAAGATGCCCAACTCCGATGGGCATCTTTCCTGCGTGTATTGTTTAGGAGTTCCGCATTTACAGATCCAACCTCCCTTTTGAACTCTAACGGCTTTAGTGCCTTGACCCTTGCCGAGCACAGAAACAAATTAATATTAAAAGGCTTGTTGAAAACACCTTTCTCAGAGGCTTTTTCTGAGGTGAAGGTGTCAAAATATCCTAAAAAGGAAGCCAAGAGAGGAGTCACTCGGTCCCTGCATCTCCTCAGTGTCTTCAATCTAAATCATCCAAACACCAGGTTCCTACGGAGCTGAAACCTAAGCATTTTGAAATCAACACCTGTCTCGGCACCAAAGTTTATGACCCCATTCATGGTGTCATCCATTTCTACAGAAACAGACTGTAGGTGCCACAGTACCGACATATCTTCTATGGTACCTCAGACCCTCTCTGTGCCAATAATAGTTTCCCCTCCAAAATTGCTCACTTCCACCCCAATACAAGTTAATGGTTCGATGCCTAAGGTTGAACCCTTCCCCGGGACTCGATATTCCTTGTCAGTTGACCCCTTTGCTGGTCATCAGTTCAGTCCATTCATTGATTGCTCTGAGTCTCCCTTGGGGATGTCTATTCGGTCCACCATGAGCCTTTCAGAGTTCAATGTACTTAGACTGGTGGACCAGCTGATAGTGGCCAGAGACATTCCGACCCCATCCAGAACCTCCGTCCAGACTAGAGTCGAGGCTTTTTCTTCACAGACTCCAACTTATCTTCCTCCTTCGACCTCTCCACAGGATTTGGAGCCTCTTCCTGTGCCAGCTTCTTCGGTACCGATGGTGGATCTCACCTCTGTGCTGGAACTCACTCTGTGGACCTCATCTCAATCGAGCCAACCCACCTGCAAGATCATGACTTGGCTGTCAGCTCCAGGATCCCTAGTATGGCACCGATTTTTTTTCCACGGCGCCGTCTACTGATGTCCTTCAAGGATGCATCTGCAGTCCTTACAAATGGGTTGTCCTGTCGTCAGG
Organism: Protopterus annectens; assembly: GCF_019279795.1. NCBI lineage: Eukaryota > Metazoa > Chordata > Ceratodontiformes > Protopteridae > Protopterus > Protopterus annectens. Next base: position 1,418,479,303 of record NC_056731.1, read on the forward strand.
CAGCCCTTCGGTCGGCCGGATTCCAAAGTCTGGGTCTGGCCTCGGCTGGTGTCGCACTTCACCCGATGTCCATCTCTGCTGGTCTTCGGGTATAAAGGCATCAGCCGACGCCATTTTCCTCAGTCTTTCTTGCCGCGTGGTGCCCGAAGCAGAAGCTGTTCGCAAGTGCCGGTCGGTCAGTCAGATCCAGAGATTACTACTACCGAATACTACTTCGAAGACTTCTAAAAAGCTAAGTACCCCGTTGGGGACTCTTTCTTGCCTCAGCCGATGTCAGAGAAAAAGTGAATAACTGTTTAACTTGTGGGAAACAAATACCTCATAAAGATTTCCACTCTTATGCTTACCTTGTTTAGGCCCAGACCACGACGTAGCAGCTTGTTTAGCCTGTGCTTCCTTCAACCGACGAACGCTTAGGCGTCGGTCGGAGTTTGCTGAACAGTTTTTCGGCTCAGATTTTGCGTACATTATGCCGTCGGATCCTCCGACTTCTCAAATTGTTTAAAAATGCAAAGAAAAGGACCGACACTCGCGGTCCGTGGTTTCGGCCGAAACCACGGTTAAGCAAACTGCGAGTGTCTCAGTTTTGGCCGAAACCGAGCAAACGGGTCAATCTACAGCCGAATCCTTGACTACTACCGAGGCCCCTTCTACCCTAGTTGAATCGGCCTCTGAAGTTTTGCCTACTAATGTGGTTTCTCCAGAATTATCGGACACCATCCCTTTGGATGTCTCTACCCCAGCACGTGGTGCTGCTAGGCCTCCTGCAGCCATGTCTATAAAGGCCTTTGCCAGGGCTAAAGCAGCCAAAACTGCTAAGTCTGTGCCTGTTAAGCCCCCCTCTCACAGGCCCAGTTCCAGTTCCCAAATGCTTACTCTGGCAGAGGATCTCATCTCTATAATAAGGGGATCCCAGTCTCACCCAGATAGGGCCTCTCAACCTCCAGAAAAGAGACCTAGAGCAGAGCCCCCTGAGCCAGTGTCCTCAGATGACTCTTCTGATGATACAGACAATACAGACCATCCAGAGGCTCCTTTTTCTACTTATGAAGATTCCGATGCTGAAGAATCTATTCCTTCTGCCTCTCCACCAGAGGAATTTTCCTTTGGGGAAACCTTACATGCCATGAGAGAGCAATTCCAATGGCAGGGACAAGATTTCTCAGATTCAAGAAAAAGGCTTAGGACATTTTTACACTTAACGCAACATAGGCCCTTAGCTATACCTCCAGCTCTTCCTGTTGTGGATGATGCATTTAATGATGTTTGCACTGCTCCTGATACTTTACCTCCAGCCCCTGCCAAGCCCGATAGGTTTTACAGGGTACCGGACACTCATCACCACTTATACAAGGCTCCTTTTGCAGTTCCTGAGACCATCTCCCAGGGGCCTAAGGCAGTAGCTTCGACCTCAGCGAAAAACCCTCTCCCTTCTGAAAGGGAATCCAGGACCTTAGAGAGATGGGGTAAAAAAGTATACACCTCTGCTACTCTCTCAGCTAGAGCTTTGAACTGTCAGTTTCATATGATCCAATACCAAGAGTTTATGCTTGATCAGTTAACTAAGAAACTGTCCTCTGATGATTCCTTAGATAAGAAATATGTTCTAGAAATGGTGAATAACATTCAGCAGGTTAGTAACCATTCTTTAAAATGTGGCTATGATGCACTGGAGGCTTCATTTAGATCAGCCATGACTGGCACAGTTATAAGAAGGCATGCATGGTTGAAAGAACAGGTCTTGCCGGATCATGTTAAAGCAAAGCTATTAGATGCTCCTATGGATAAGGTCAGTCTATTTGGTTCTCCTGCCCAACAAGTAATGAAGAAAATGGAAGAGAAGGCAAAATCTGTACAAACAGTTAAAGATTTCCTACAGGTTCAGCCCCCAAGGTTTAGCAGGAACTGGCCTTCCAAAAATTGGTCCTTTCCAGACTCCTCTAAAACTCAGAGAGACAGGAATAGACGTTCCAGAGGCAGAAATCAATCCAGAGGAGGTGCCTACAGGGGACGCCAGTGGCAAGGCAATAACCAACGAGGCACAGATACAACCACTACCACTGCAACAGGGCAATCACAGTGACTTGGCTCTCACACCGCCTACCAGGGAACAAATATCAGCACCCTTAGGCGGAAAGTTAGCCTTATTTTCAAAAAACTGGCACTATATCACAAGAGACAAGTGGATTTTGCAAACTATAGACCAAGGCTACAGGTTTCATTTCCACACCTTACCAGTAAAAAGAGGAATGCCAAACCTACCACCAAATCAAAAGACAGAAGCTCTAAAACAAATAGCTCAACTAACAAAGATGAGAGCTGTGGAAAGGGTACCACCTACAGAACAGGGCAAGGGATTTTACTCCAGACTCTTCCTAGTACCAAGAAAAGAGAAAAGTTGGAGACCTATTCTTGACCTGTCCGCCTTAAACACATTCATGCCTTAAACACATTTATCATTGTTCCAAAATTCAAAATGCTGACCCTACAGCAACTTCTTCCCATGCTGGGCAAGGAGTTTTGGCTGGTAACTCTAGATCTCAAGGAGGCATACCTGCACGTCCCCATACGACCAAATTGCAGAAGATACCTCAGATTTCTTGCAGGATCAGAGCATTATCAATTCTCAGCATTGCCCTTTGGCTTATCTACTGCGCCCAGAGTGTTCACGAAATGCCTGGCATCAGTAATCGCTCATTGCAGGCTTCAGGGAATCCAAATTTATCCATACCTGGACGACTGCCTGATACAAGCGGACAACAAAAGCAAGCTGACACAAGACTTACAAAGAGTCATTTGCTTACTACAAGCCCTGGGATACACAGTCAATTTAAAAAAGTCAAGACTGATACCATCCCAAACAAGAACATTCTTGGGAGCAGAATTGGACACAGTAAAACAGATGGCATTCCTAACTGCAGAAAAACAAGAACAACTTCCTCTTTACTTCTTGGCATTAACAAAGCAGAACAAACTAACAGCAAGGAAAGTACTGCAGGCCTTGGGCTTCATGGCATCCTGCATAATCCTGGTCCCCATGCCAGACTGCATATGAGAAAGCTACAGTGGTACCTAAAGAATTTATGGTCTCAACACAGGCACAGCTTGGAAACCGAAATACCACTAATCCCATGCCTGAAACAAGAGTTCCTATGGTGGGCTCAGGCATGCCAGTCAAACCCAGGTTTGTCCTTCCACAACATTCAAACAAGCCAAACCATCACAACGGACGCCTCAGACCTCGGTTGGGGGCCCACATGCTGGACAAGTGCATTCAAGGCTTATGGACTCCAGATCAGCTGCACCTGCACATAAATCAAAAAGAAATGCTGGCAGTAAAACTAGCAATCCAGAATTTCAGACCATTCCTCAAAGAAGGCCAATTGATGATAAGGACAGACAACACCACAGTCATGTGGTACATCAACAAACAGGGAGGCACTCATTCATACCCCCTATGCCGAATGGCTCTGGACCTATGGAATATGGCTCTGAGCTACAACATTCAGTTGCAGGCAATATTTGTACCGGGAAAAGAAAACATCCTAGCAGACATGTTAAGCAGAACTACCTCGGATGCTCACGAATGGATGCTACACCCGGACATCTTCAAGACCATCACAAAGAGATGGGGAAGGCCACATATAGACCTATTCGCATCCCCACTCAATCACCAGCTCAAGAAATTCTGCACAAGGACATACCATCCACTTGCTTGGAAGGTGGACTCTCTATCCTTCAGTTGGAAAGGCCTGACAGCATATGCATTTCCACCCCTTCCTTTGATGCACAAGGTACTACTGAAAATCAAAGAGGAACGTCCAAGGATAATTCTGATAGCTCCAAATTGGCCAAGACAACATTGGTATCCATTGCTGAGGAGCATGTCTCGGGGGGAAACGTGGACACTGCCCCTGATTCCTTTGATGTTAACTCAGAGCAACTACAACATCCTGCATCCAAACCTGAAAACTCTGCAACTGACTGCCTGGAACATTACATAAGAGCAACTAACCCAGATTTATCCCAAAGGGTTAAAGACATTATCCTTGAGGCCCGCAGACCTTCAACAAGAAGGAACTATGCAGGAAAATGGAAGAGGTTTGTCATTTGGAGTACTGAAAGAGGGAAAGATGTGTCAAAGGTAGATATTGCCAACATCCTGGAGTATACAGCTTCGATCCCCCTGTCTTCTCACATCCTCTACTCAGGCAGTTCCTGAGAGGAATTAAGAATGTAAAACCTCCTAGGAAACCACCATTACCAGCATGGGACTTGAACTTTGTGCTAGAAAAATTGACACTCCCTCCATTCGAACCAGCAGCAACAGCAGATCTTCAACACCTATCCTGGAAAACTGCTTTCCTACTGGCAATTACTTCAGCAAGAAGGGTTTCAGAACTACAGGCTTTAATGGCAGTACAACCCTTCCTAATCTTCCATCAAGATAGAGTATCCATGAGAACTAATCCTACATTTATGCCTAAGGTGGTATCCAGAGTGTCTCTAAACCAGGCTATCCACCTACCTACCTTCTTTCCCAATCCACAGAACAGAGGGGAAAGACTGCTGCATACCTTGGATGTACATAGACAGTTGCGCTACTATCTGGACAGAACCAAGGGCAATAGAAAAACTGACCAGCTTCTAGTAGCTTATGCAACAGGAAGGGAAGGAAAAGCAATTTCCAAACAGACAATCTCCAAGTGGATAAGAATTTGCATAAGATTCTGTTACTCCTACCATGGAAAGCAAATTCCACAGAACATAAGGCCTCATTCTACAAGGGCTACAGCCACTACCACAGCTTTCTTACGAGGAGTGGCTACCAAGGACATTATTGAGGCGGCTACTTGGACCTCCGTGCATACATTTGCCAAGCATTATAACTTACCTCTATACTCTAGATCCCGAGCAGGGTTTGCCACTGCTGTTTTGCAAGGGATCCTAACTATACCATAATTCTTCTTCCTCCTCCCCTAGTTTGGCTATGGTATTCTACCCATTTGTAAGGACTGCAGATGCATCCTTGAAGGACATAGTACAGTTTTGTACCTACCATAAATGTAGATGTCCGAACAGGATAGCATCTGCAGTCAGGATTACCCACCCTCCTTCCCCTCTGTGGTACTCCTAGGGTATTTGCCCACCTAATAGCTAGCTGGTGGGGGATCTCTTATGGTGTATTTGTTTGTATATATGTACATACATGCTTATTTTTTGTGTTTGCCTTCTACTTTTTGGAAACATTGGCATTTACCCAAAAATTTAGCTATCCAAGAGGGCAACTGGCATCTGGGGCAAGAAACACTGAGGAAAATGGCGTCGGCTGATGCCTTTATACCCGAAGACCAGCAGAGATGATGTCGGGTGAAGTGCGACACCAGCCGAGGCCAGACCCAGACTTTGGAATCCGGCCGACCGAAGGGCTGCCTGACGACAGGACAACCCATTTGTAAGGACTGCAGATGCTATCCTGTTCGGACATCTACATTTATGGTAGGTACAAAACTGTACTTTCCATTTGCTTTCTCAGTTCCGAGTCCTCTTGTGGCTCCTTCTCTGTAGGTAGGCTCTTTGGAGTGGGCTGTGACCATGGTTCTGGGGTTATCTTTCTTGATTCCGGGCTCCCACCCATCTTCAGGTGGGCCTGCCTTTCAGATTATGGAGAGGGAAGTTGCCTCAGCAGGCTCACAGTTGGCACCCTCAACGTCAGAATGTCATATCCACATGCCTTCTGGACCACAGCTGACACAGTCTACTACTCTGGGACAGCAGACACAGGAGCAGCAAGGCACCCTACTGCAGGGTACCCTCTCTTCGGAATCCTCTTCAGATCTTCACCCTGATGAGCCACCCTGTAAGAGATCTTGCAAGAGGAAGCACTTTGATTTTCCAGAAGAATCTCTCAATAAGAATACAGACTTCGATGAGGGGGAAGGGTCCCCACAGTCACCCCTGAAGATGTCTCATTTGGAGACATCCTTGAAATCTTAAAGCACAGGGGTGACTGGAAGTCCACCAACACTTCCTCTGAGGAATCTGTCTTCTTGCAGACTTTCCGTGCCCAACCATCTACTTCCTGGGTGACCCGGCTTGTAGATGAGTTAGTTAAGTTCATCGTGCAGCATGCTTGAAAGGCCCCTGACATTGTAGAGCTGATCCCCAGGAGACCTGACAAAATACTTTCCCCCCAGAGGATCACCCCCCACTGGTCCTAGGGCTTAGCTGTAGATGCTATGGTGGTGGTGGCGGCCACAAAGAAGGAACTCGCAGAGTAGAGTTATACTGTGCACCCTCCAAGCCAGGAGTCTTGAACTTTGGACAGATTAGGGAATCAGGTCTATGCTTCAATGACCTTTGCCATTCAGTTGAATTATTTGGCACATTTTACCCAACTTCAAAGGGACCTGATCTCCGAGCTGTCAGGAAACCTAGAAGGAGCAGTGTCTGATGAGGTATATAACAAAGTTGCTTTACAGCTGGTAACCTTGGAATCTATCTCTAGCTCCTCCATGAGGTTGATTGCACATACAACTGAAGGGATGGACAGAGCAGTGGGTGCAGGTGTTGTCATGAGACGTCATGCCTGGATGCACTTGTATGACTTCTCTGACCCTTTCAAGTCTTCCTTTTTCAAAGCTACTGTTGACCCATCCTTGTTGTTTGGCCCAAAAGTGAAAGACACACCAGCCAGGTGTGAAAAGGATGGAACAACCCTTTCTGCTGTGGGTGTGCATATTTCCACCCCTCAATGACCCTATTCCAGGAATCAGAAGAGCTGAAAGATGTGGTGCAGGAAGTCCCAAGGGGCCTGCACAGGACACACATGGCACGTTTTCTTCCTGGGGTAGAGGGGGGGACTCATCAGAAAGACACCCCTCCCATGACAGAGGAGGCCCGGGTAATCAGGGGGTGAAGCCTGTGCACTGGCCCAGTAATCAAGGAGCCTCAATCCTCACCACTAGCACCAGTGAGGGGCGTCCGCATTTGGAGGATAACAAGTAATCACACAGTAAAGTACAATTTCCCTTAAGAGCACATAGAGATCACAGTCAGTCTTCGGCTAGTTTCTCCCTTTCTCTCCAGATCCCCAATAAGACTCCACTGGCACAGCTATAGGGTTCAGATCTCAGCTGAGTAGTCAAGCCAAAACCTCCAGTACCCTCTCTGCCCAACTAGTGCTTCGTGTCCCTGCCCAAGTAGCTGACACGCACACACACGCACGCACACACACGCACGCACGCACGCACACACACACACACACACACACACACACACACACACACTTTGAGATTTGAGTTGTATACAAACACACAGACACTCCTGGGGAAGGCTGGCACAGGTTGTCCAGCAATGCCCCCTTCTGTCCAGACTATACGGTAGTAATCACTGCTACCAACTACTCTTATCTGATACTCTAAATGCCCTTACCAAAGGGGTGCCCAATTCTACTGCAATGTTACTGTTATCCAATGGGTAAGTGTGACTGAGACTTGATGGCTATTTAGGAGTGGCTTATACAGTATCACCAACGACATACAAGTACTCAAGGAGCTTAAATTATCTCTGCACAAAACAGCCACAGTTAAAAGGTTTAAATATATTTAATAATAAATAATAAAAACACAAGACAATACTCATTAACTCAACACAATGACATTAGAGAGTTCAGAAATCACAAGAAATACTTTATAACAACATTGTAGGATAGTCTCAAATAAATATAGAAAACAGCTAGACTAATCTTACTATTTCTGTCTATCTCTAAGAGGGAATCACTGTTCTAAATATCTTACAGAGCAAAGCAAAGTGCTGGTGAGTTGTCAGGTCTGAAGACAAATGCAAAATGCAATCTCTCTCTCTCTGAGCTAGTTTTTTAAAATTGATAATACACATTACTGCCGAGTCATTTCAGATTACATCATTCTTGTCATTTCTGATTTAGTTCCCAGACTAACAGAACTGAAAATTTAACATTTCTTTGTGATGTTGCAGCTCCAGGGAGTCACATCAATAAAAGACACTTTGCATGTGAAACCTAGTAATTATCTCTGTCTTGGGAAAGTAGAAAGAATTTCCAGCTGCAGACATCCTGTATCCGAGTTTGAGATCACACACAGTTTTAAAATTCTTTACTTGTCAGCTTTCTTCCAGCCGGGTGCACTGTGGTTACATTTTTGAAGTTCAGCACATAACACAGTTTTCTTAAATTTGTCAAACAAGCCTGTAGATCATATTAATATTTACAATGACATAGAATTATTTACAAAATTCTATCTAACTGGGCTGGCAGCCCCTCAGTTTATTACACAAAGTTCCAGCGATTCTTTCTCTGAGCAACCCTATCAGCGCTCCTGACAAGTGGCCCGATTGCTTACCTCTGGAGGCAGTCGGGGGAAGATTCTCTCTGCACCACCTGGCCTGGTATTCAATAACATCAGATTTGTGGATGCAGATGATAATTACCAGCGATTACTATATCCCCTTCAATCTTTATCCAAGACCGTAAAGGCAAATCCCTGACGTTCCACCCAGTCAGAAGGACATAACAGCTCAGAAAAAAAAAAGCTGTTCGAAGAAAGTTATCCAAGCAGTCCTGCCAGACCATGTATGATCCGGATTTTATTCAAGATTCTTTTTAGTGCCAAAAAAAACAGGGGACTGGAGGCTGATACTAGATCTCAGTATCTTGAACAAATTTGTCAAACAGACAAAATTCCGAATGGTCACGGTTCGGTCTATACTTCCTTTTCTGGAAAAAGATGTTTGGATGTGCTCCATAGATCTTCAGGATGTGTATTACCACATAAAAATGGACAAGCACTCCAGAGGAACTCCGCATCCGGCTGGGAGCCAATCATTCCCAATTTTGTGCACTGCCCTTCCGTCTCTGCACAGCCCCTAGGATATTCAACAAATGCATGGTAGTGGTGGCAGCTCATCTAAGACTGCAAGGATTCCAGGTGTTTCTGTATTTAGACAATTGGTTCCTTACTTCCCGCACCAGTCATCTACTGCTTCACACCATGTACTACACTCTGGACTTAGCAGAGTTTTTAGGCATTTCAGTAAACAAGGAAAAGTCAAATCTAACACCCACTCAAAACTTAGAATTCAGCGGAGCAACATTCAGTACAATATCCTGTTAGGTTGCTCTACCCCATCACAGACTGCAAAAGTTAAGGTCAAAACTCCAAGCAATACTGTCTCAAAAATGTAATCCCAGCTGTTTTAGTCTTAGTTGCGATGGCAGCTACGATCACCCTAGTTCCCCTGCTGAGATTCCACATGAGGCTGCTTCAGTGGCTACTAGCATCACAGTGGTCTCTGTTGACTCACCCCATGTCTTATCCAGTTCACTTAATGAATCGATGCAATCAAGATCTAAATTGGTGGATGAAGCCAGAAGATAAGTTATGGAGTTGCCCTTTTTCCCCCTCTCAGCCCATGGCCATAGTGACCATGGATGCATCCCTGATGGGGGGTGGGGTTGGCTTTTTCAGGGAAAGACCATCCAAGGCACTTGGTCCCCCTTAGAGGCCAATTTGCATATCAATGTCCTGGAACTGAGGGCGGTGCTTTTAGCGTTGGAAGCATTCTAATCTGCCCTATCGACAGGGACAATTGCTATCCAGTCAGACAACATGTCCGTCTGGTACATCAACAAACTGGAGATCCAGAACCAGATCCTATCCATTGTGTCAGAAAGCTATGAGAGTATGACAATGGGCGATCACCTCCAACCACTTTCTAATAGCAACGCACATTCCCAGAAGTTCCAGTGTGATTGCGGACAAACTGAGCAGATGCATTCTCCTGGCTCACAAGTGGTCTCTCAATCCTATTGTAGCGATGGAGGTCTTTGGGGTTAGCCTTGCATCTCCCATGAACCACAAATGCAGCAGCTGCTTCCCTCTAACCCCCCCCCCTCAGGGGGAGTCCCTGAGAGATGCTCTTCTACACGATTGTCCCCCGTAACTTCATTATGCCTTTCCTCCCATTCCACTAATACCCCAGTTTTAGAAAAAAGCCCAGTGGTTCAGAGCAAAGTGATCCTCATTGCACCTTATTGACCCCATCAAGTTTGGTTCCACTTTCTTTCGCCTCATCTAGTTCACCATCCATGGACTCTAGACCCAACACTGGGGCTTTTGTCTCATTCATAGGGGCTGGTCCATCCCAACCCTAACAACTCTCAAGCTGACTGCTTGTACCTCCACTTCTGGTAATTGCCAGGCAGAATAATCTTTCTTCCCCAGTACTAAAGATACTTCTGTCATCTCATAAACTGTCCACCAGAAAACTTTATCTTAGCAATTGGAGCAATTTGTGATCTGGTCGCAAGGACAAGGCTTAGACCCCTTTTCAGCCTTGATTAATAAGGTATTGGAATATTTGGCAACTTTACTCCAATCAGGTGCTTCAGCTTCTACTGCTAGAGTTCATTACTGGCTATTTCAAATTTCCATAATGGCTTCGATGATTTTTCCCTGATATCTCACCACCTCTGCACAACCTTCCTAAAGAGTTATGCATTTGAAGCCACCTTTTAAATAGCCCATTGACCCTTGGAATTTGACGTTAGTCTTGCAAACTTTGACTCATCAGCCCTTTGAGCCAGCAGACACCTGTAATATAAAATTTTTATCTTGGAAGACTTTATTCCTGGTAGCCATCACTTCAGCCAGGAGAATATCAGAATTGCAGGCCTTATGCTTAAAGTGCCCATACATCATTTTTCATAAAGAAAGTCTCACCTAGGACTAACCCCTTCTTTCTACCCAAAGTTGTCTCAGACTCAAATATTAACCAATCCATTAACCTGCTAGTCTTCTTCCCAAATTTTTTGAACAAAGGAGAATATTGTTTGCATTTGTTAGATGTGCACAGACAATTACATTTTTACTTGGACAGAAAGAAATCCTTCAGAAAATCAGACCAACCGTTCCTGTCCTTTTCAGGTCCTTGGCTAGGCAAACCAGTTTCCAAAGCCACCTTGTCGAAATGGGTGAGAGGTTGTGTCATCTTTGTTTATCATTAAAATAAAATGAGTCTATCAACTGAAGTCAAGGCTCACTCTTCCAGGTCAGTTTCCACTTTGGTGGCCTTTCATTCTAGGGCTTCCATGGATGACATTTGCGCAGCAGCTACATAGGCTACCCCTCATCCCTTTATTGCTCATTACAAATTGGATATGGTCTCCAGGGGAAGAGCATCCTTTGGCTCTATGATGCTCACGAATATACTTCCATAAGGCCTCCCTGGACATAAAGTAGCTAGGGACTCTGTCCCAACTGTCATGAATGAATGAAGATTGACAGCATCAGATATAGAAGTTATGTTCTTACCATAACGTTCCATCTGTATTGTTGATCTTCATTCATTCTTGACATCCCACCCTCCTACCCCCCTCCAGAGGCTTCTAGTGGTCTGAATCGAGTCCTGGTTCAATGGTAGGGCAGTTGCTCAGACAATGCTTCTGCTTTTACTTTCTACGGGCAAACTCGATCTGAAGGGAAGGGAAGAGAGGCACTATGGGTAACCTTAGCTCGAGAGTTTTTTGGCTGGCACAAGCTTGTTACAATGGCCGAGTCAGTCCCAAGGATGAAACCGAAACCCAACTGTCAAGAATGAATGAAGATCGACAACACAGTTGGAATGTTATGGTAAGAACATAACTTCTGTTTTCATTAATATATATTTGTTTCACAAAAATGGTAATCACAGCTTGTATTCCAGCTTGCTTCACCCAAATGCACATTAGTCCTGCAAAGTTAGAATTAGATCAGTAATCAGTAGAGCCAGTCATTTCATCTAAAGATAGCCTCCACACCCACTGCCTTCTCACGGTACATGGTTTAATCCTTCTAGGATAAAAAAAAAATGGTTGCAATAATGTATTTTTGCTTCATACAAGCCATATCAATCATTAGCGGACCAGAGTTCCGCTGTGGCGACCCCTAACTGGGAAAAGCTGAAAGACAGTTTAAGAAGACAAGCCATATCAATAATGTATATTTCAGCTTTTTCATCCAACTGCACATTATATCTGCAAAGTAAGAACTGCAACAGCAAGCAGCAGTGCAATTGCTTCATGTACAGAAAGCCCCCATACAAATTACAACCAACAGTATCTGAAATGACCCTGCCAGATTAAAAAAAAATAATGGTTACATTGATATATTTTTCCAGTAATCACAGCTTGTTGTATTCTGTCTTACTTCATCCAAATACACATTAGTCCTGGAAAGACGGAACAAGAGCAAACAATCCAGAGAAATTTCATTAACAGGCCCCATACCCATTTCCTATGCAAAGCATTTGTCTTTGGCCATAGCAGCATAAAAATAAATAATACTGGTTAAATCAGTGGAATTGTGTTGGACAGAAGCAGTTGTTAGAACTTGCATTGCAGCTTGATTTACCCAACTACACTTCAGTCCTACAAAACCAACATTATAATATTAAAAAGTACCGCAAGACCAGTCAATTCATCAATAGACAGCCCTAGACCCATTCCCAATCCTTCCAGGATTAAAAAAAATTCTTACACCTGCTACAAGCCAGAGAAATTTCAGGATCAACTTTTTTTCTAAGCACGATTTAACGATACACACTGGATACGTACATACTACATTCTGTCATAAAAATAACATTGTCCAAGAACAGGTAGCAGTAAACTAGTTGTTAAGCCTCCGTGCATGTTCTTTTATTTAGGCTGGAAGGCAGTGTGATGGTTTAGGTTTCACCCTGTAATAGGGGGAAGGTATTTCCAGGGAAAAACAGCTGTGGAAAAGTAAAGAAATATACTGGCATTAGGAGCGAATAAACTTAATAATCGCGAGATACTAGCGCTACTGCATTTGATACTATGGCAAGAGAAAAAGTGGAGGAAAGTGCGACTTCCAAGGCATAGTGATATGATTTTGCATATAGAAATGATAGCAGTGTAAAAAAAAAAAAAAAAAAAAAAAAAAAGTATATGGTTAGCCTGTACTTGTCCTTTACACACCCAATGCTCTTTGTTTTTTCCTCATCCCTACATCTCATTTCAGCACATTCTTCTTGGTCTCTCTCTCCAGCGCTTCTTCAGTCACGATGAGCAACACAGTTGGAGGTACCACTCAGGATCTTAGGATGATCAGGTCATCTGACAGACTCCTCAAATTGCATTTTCCACTTATGACAAAATGCAAAAATAATTACATCAAGTAAATGTATAAAATAAAACAACACTAATATGGGTTGAAACAAGAAAATATATGGGCAAATGAGGTATACTCAACTGTATACCTTTTTTTGCAGGTCATTTTCTGATTTCAGCCAAAACAGGAAACAATTTTTTTTGCACACAGTTATTAAAAGGGGAGTTCATGCCCCCCTGCACTAAGGCCTAAATCAGCCACTGGCTTAAAAGTATTATGGTCTCTGGGGCGGTAAAGATGTATATAATTTCAAACTTTATTTTTAACTGAACTACTTATAATTTTACTTTTACATTTTACATTTTCTGAAGCAAAAAAAAAAAGTTTCTAACTCTGAAAGTTAATTGCTTGGACAGGCAGACAGCTTGTCTCCGTTTATAAGTAGTCAGCAATGAAATATAAACCACTTGCAGATGCTTGAAGGAATCTTTATAGATTTGACTCCGAACAGAAAGTACACAGTTAACCTGGCTAACTGTCGTCTGCCACAGACTAGAACATTTGCTAATTTGCAAATGCAATAAGATTAAAATTTTTCATGACTTTCATTATTTTGTAATATTTTTCACGACTTTTTGCTTAAAAATGTTCTTAGCTGAAGTGAAGGATATTAATGTAGACTTCCATCTTTGTAAGAACAAGGGAAATTATCATCTTAGTTCTACATTTAATAAAACCAGTACTCTTTTACACCCAATCACCACCCGGGTAGCCATGGTCACAGTATTATACAACTTAAGGTTACTTTTGTTCACCCAGCATTTCTTATCTTGTTTATACTGTAAAAATCTATATTTTTTACAACCAAAAAAGTACTTGCTCACTTTCTTGTATGTTTAACATGTATAATAGTCATTGAAAAGACTACCCCGCACATTTAAAATACCCCTGACTGCACAATATACAAAACTGCTTTATGCTGTAACATGCAGTTTATATCCCAAGAACAAAATTGTTTTACTTAGTTGATACTTTTTTCCCTGTAGTGTCCTTCTAAACATTAGAGATGTGGTGGTCTGAGGTACAGACTTTACAGGCCACCCACAAGTTAACAACATCAAGAAAAGTGTTTTCCTAGATGCTTTAATTTGCAAACATCTTTCACAAATGCGATTGATGCTTTATAATCTCATATTTAGTCACTAATTGCATTGTTGCTGGTCTCCATCTTCCCAAACTGACTCTGTTTCAAGTCCAGGGTAACCCTGATTCTTCTGAACAAGTCTTGTGTTTTTTTTCTCTCAAACATTGAATATTTTTTCATTTCCTCCTTAACCTGTTCTACATCAAAAAAATTTATTTGATCCTCCACGGAAAAATACTCTGAAGACAACTGGTTACTGCAGCTTGAATCTCACAGCTGTGCTTGTCATTCCCTGATTCCTGGGATAATTTTGCTTCTCTTCTGCCAGGTGTACAGTGAATAATAATTTTCCACAAATACCCTGCTTTCTCCAGTGTTGAATACTTTTTCTCTTCTGCCACAGTTTTGTCGGGATCATCTCTTTCTGCTACATACCTCTCAACTGTCCAGATTTTCACAGAATGTCCAGATTTTTCCTCTTATTTTTTGTCTGTTCCTCGTTAAATTTGTGGCTTTCTGGGAAATCACTGATAATTGAAGTAACTAAATAATGCTAAATAATGACAGACATTTGAGTTTGACTTCAAATCCTTCATAAAATACATAGTAGTTCAAAACCTATTATCCTAGCAACTTTCTAAGTTTATAAAGGCAATATTTAAAATCTGCCCCTATTTTTGGGCCTTTGCCCCCCATTATTTCTGGCTTTGTCCAGATTTTTTGCGCTGAGAGGTATGTAATCTGCTAGTATAATTGCATCTTTACTAACAGATCTCAGCTGTTTTCTCATGGCCAGGTTTGGAGCATACACTTGATGTGCCTTTTCAGTTAACAAATCCTGCAGTGGAAAGCCAGTCCAGTTGCTTATTTGTGCCTTCCAGTTTCTCTTGTACGTCAGAAAATGTCAGGTTTCTCTGCCTGATCCTCTGACTTTTGCAGTTTTATCAGTTCATCAGAATAACTAGTTAAAGCTTCTTATATTTTCCAGCATTTTATTATTTGAGTTGATATTTTCTTTCAGTATTTCATTTATTTTAATCATTTCTGAGTACATTTGATTTATTTTTCCTCCAAATTACTGAAAGCCATTTAAACCAAAGCTGAAGCTTGAACTGTTTTTTGCTGAACAGCTGCAGAATCCTTCCCAGACAGTGTTTCCTCTTCACCTTTTATGGTTGATTTTCTTTCAAGTTCAAATTTCTTGTTTGATGACATCCATGCAGTATACTTTCTAGCCAATAGGTGAATTTTACCCCAGAACAGTTTAAATGGTATTCTGTTTGTGTTTTAACACTGAGGATTATAGGACGTTATTAGGCTATTGGCCCTGAGGCCCTTACAAGCCTAGCCAAGAATTTAGCCCATGTTCCAACTAGTCAGCACCATATACCACTGTCTAGCAGGGACACAGGTGGAGTCCCAGGGTTGTATTTTCTGTTCCCCATCCAGTTATCCAGGTTGCGCTTAAGAAGGTTTAATGAGGTACTCTGGTTTATGTGGAGAAGGGAGTCTAATCCACAAAAGGGAGATTTTTTGGGATGCAAATCTGTCCCGCCAACAAGTCCTATTGATGTCACAGACCAGGTTGAGGTTGTGTGTGTGGATTACTCGAGTGGAGCTTGGCTTGCGGATATGCAGCAGTCCCATCAGGGTGGGGTCTGAGATTGCTTTGTATGCCAGACAGAGGTCACCTGTGAGGAGTCTGTAGGAGACTGAGTAAAGGGTCAGGGCTTTTAGCCTATCTGTGTAGGGTAGATGTTTGAGTTCCTTTATTCTCTGTGTGAGGAACCTCTGTGGTCTCTCCAGCTGCTGCATATGCTTTGTGAGGTACATGCCAATAGGGGCATTGTACTCAATAATGGGTATTATAAGGGAAGAATATAGGGATGTTATGACCACCTTGTCCCTGGATGAGATACCCTTACTAATGAGGTGGGCCATGTAGAAAGCTTTCCATACGACGGAGGCAATATGGTGGTCAAAAGTCAGTTTGCTGTCAACCTGGGTTCCCAAGTCCCTCACAGCCGATTGCATGCTTACAATTTGTGGGGACATCACTCTCCCCAAAAGGAATGATGATGCATTTTTTGGCATTCAGTTTGAGGCCATGTTTCTGGCACCAGTCATTTGTTTGGGTGATGCTCTCTTGGAGGATGTCCACATCACTAGGGGAATTGATGACACCACCCAGCTTGCAGTTATCCGTAAACTTGGTCAGCCATAGCCCACTAGATTTGGTCTGCACCTCCAAGAATTGTATCCCAAATAGCAGAGGCCCCAAGACCAATCCCTGTGGTACACTGCTTGTTATGGGTTTACTGCTTGAGGTGCCTTCCCCTATTTACACTAGGTAGTATCTATCAGTGAGCCAGTTTGCTACCCATCTGGTAACATCTGGATTGATGCCTAGTGGAGAGTGTTTATCTATTTTACCTGAGTGGGGAATAGTATTGAAGGCTTTGGCCAGGTCAGGGTAGGTTGTGTGCACCGCCTTCCTCTCATCTATGGCCTTGGTGACTATCTCAAAGAAGTTGACCATATTTAACTGGCATGACCTCCTCTTGATAAAACCAAACTGGGTGGGATGAAATGTCTGGAGGTTGCCAATTTCGTTGTTAGTGAGGTCCATGATAATCCACTCCATGGCCTTGCAGATCAGGCTAGTTAGGCTGATGGGGGCTATAATTTCCTGGATCGGTGGACACTCCACCTTTGTGCAAGGGATGACAGTAGCTGTCATCCACTCGGCTGGGACAAAGCCAGTACTTAGGCTTTAGTTGAATAGGAAACCTAATGGTGCTGGAAGTTCCTGCCTGAATTCATGTAGGATGCAGCTTGGGATGTTATCTGGTTCCATGGAGACTGTATTTTTTGCCTTTGAGAGGGCAGTGATGAATTGCTCCCTAGAGATAAGGGGGGGGGCAGGTACTGGGGATGACCTGTTTTACTGATTGGGGGGAGCAGAGGAGTGAAATTTTCACTGAAACTGTCTGCCAGCAGGTTGGCTATATCTACAAAGTTTGTGTATATGGTGCCCTTGACCACCAGTTCTGTGCAGATCTGGGTGCTTTCCTTGAGATTCCAGACATATGTGAAGAAGGCCTTATGATTGTATTTAGTAGATGTGGCCAGTTTGGTCTTGAAGTTTGCTTTGGAGCATTTCACTAGTGCTCTTATTTGCTTGTTCAGGCTAAGTAGAGATCGCTTCCAGTAAGGCACCTGCTCCTTCATGATCCTGGACAGTAATTTTTGCCTTTTATTATAGAGTTTATTTATTGTAGATATCCACCAGACATGTTTACTCTTCCTTGAGGAGGAGGATTTTGTCCTGTCTGGTATTCCTGATTCCATGCAGCAATGTAAATGCTCATATAGTACTTTGGTATAGGTTTGGACATATGTACCAGCTCCTATGGAGGGGGAGGGGGCTATAAAGCTGTTTCTACCTTCCCTCAGGAGGTTGCAATTGTAATCCACTTTGGCGAAGTTTTTTGTTTGACCCTAGCTGGGGGGGGGGGGGGTTGGTCAGGGGAGATGGTGACTTTGAAAGTGACTGCTTTGCGGTCAGACCTTACCAGGGATGATGACACTGTAGGGATGCTGCAGTGGTTACTCATGTTGGTTAATACCAAGTCAAAGATATTTTCACCTCTTGTGGGAGGTGTCATCCAACTGGTCTAACCGATTTGCATTAACAACATCAAGGAATCTCTAGGCATTTGTGTTTTGGCATGAGAATTGCTTCCAGTCTGTTGCTGGAAAGTCAGTCATCCAGAAAATTATAGCCCCATCAGCCTAACTAGCCTGATCTGCAAGGCCATTGAGTGGATTATCATGGACCGCATTAACAAGGAAATTGGCAACCTCTAGATACTTGATCCCACACAGTTTGGTTTTGTCAAGGTGAGGTCATGCCAGTTAAACCTGGTTGACTTCTTTGAGACGGTCACCAAGACCAATGATGAGGGGAAAACGGTGCACACCGCCTACCTTGACCTGGCCAAAGCCTTCGATACCGTTCCCCACTCAGGTATAATAGATAAACTCTCTCAACTAGGCATCAGTCTATATGTTACCAGATGGGTAGCAAACTGGCTCACTAGAAGCCACCTAGTCAAAATAGATTCAAAGAGGTTCAGATAGGTGGAGTGGACATATTGAGTCAGAGTTGGAGGCTTATAGCTAGCTATGAGAGCTAAAATTAAACTGTTGTTCAGTTGCAGGCAGGATTATGGGTGTGGATGGGACCTTAGCAGCCATTCACAGCAGGTGAAGAAAGCGGTCATCTCTACAGGAAGAGCAGAAGGGTAGGGAGTCCTGTTAAAAGTCTGAAAGGGAAAATACAGCAGTCAGTCTCTGGTGTTTGATAGTTATGGTATGGTCACCAACTTGTAGTCCCGGTACCACCTTCTTCAATAGATACTAAGTTTCCTGATGGAAATCTGTATAAGAAACCATCTGTGCCTCTTAAGCCAAGGAGAATTATGCAAGATGACATGAAAATGAGAGTCCACTCCCTGGCAAGGATTTAGGGCATTGATGTAGTATAGATATACAAACTATATGGCCATGGATGACACCACAGTACCATTTTGCATTCTGGAAGTCAGAGGTTGTGCCCATATAGAAAGGATAGCCTACTTGAAGTCCAGAAGAGAAGCTGCAGCAATCCATATCCAGTGTTGGAGAGTTCCACGGTTCAAAAGTTGAGCATTTCTTATGTAAGTCCTGGAGATGAAGTTTCCCGTGGAAGTCTGGATTAGAGAGAATCTGCACTCTTGTGGTCAAGGAGATTATGCTGAGATCAGCCCAAAGTGAAGTGTTCCTCCCCTTAAAAGGCACAAGTGATCCATCAGATTTAGGTTGTCTCCAGAGGAAGGAAGCATTGGTTGAAACGTTTCTCCTGCCTGTGCTTGCAGGAGTGATGGTCAGAGACCTTTTCCCATGTAAGTGATGAGTTTCTGACTATCAGTTCTGAAATACTGCATGGTAAAATCAGAGCTTTAGAAATCAGTATGACAGATGATCTCCCTGTCTGAGACTGTAACAAGTTCCGCAAGGTTGTTTTGTGATTTACGGTTTATCCTATAAAGGGATCAAAGGCACACTGCCTGTATTATTATAGGTAGCCTGTAGGAGAATGGAGGGTCAAGTAGGGGGACACTTTATCTGTTCTTATCTGTGTGAGTGAAAGGGAGGAACCATTCATTACTGAAGTAGTGTCAGGCCTTCAGATCTGAAATGTATGGTCCCTCACACTGTATTGGAGCAGTAAAATCAGTTATTTGGAAGCTTAATCTGAACATCTGAGGCAGAGTAAAGTTCCGCAAGGCCAGCCTGACACTGGCTATATGGTGCAGAGAGATGGATCCTTGAATGTAACCCAGGTGACAAGGTTTCAGTTAACAGTCCCGGTGCTGGAGGAGCTAGGCAGAGGATTTGAGAGGAATGGCCTGCTGACCTCTGCTGGGAGGGAGGGAATGATTACTAGTGCTTAGCGAGGATATAGGGAAGTGAGATTTCCCTGTTGGAGACTAGGGAAACCATTTCCCATGCTTCTAAGTTGGAGGTGTGGCTACTTGGTGGAAATGTACCCTTTCAGAAGTGAGCAACATCCAGTGCAGTCAACCCATTGCATGGTTTCCTAACTATTCTGAAGAAAGCTACTTAAAGTGAGATAGGACATAAGAAAAAATCCTCAAACCACCCTTGATGGCTGTCTGAATGATGGCCCCTCTGAAATTGACCCTCTCCCCATTGATGCAGATTGAATGTGCCGATTGACTGGGAAGAGCTGATGATAGACAGGTAGCAAGGACAAAGAGTGCAAAAAAAAAAAAAAAAAAGTAAAGTAAACAAGTTTGGCTTTAGTTGGATAGTTTGTTCCCCTTTAAGAGTTAAGGTCATGTATGATCTAACATGGTTAGATTGCTGCCGGAAGATAAAGGGAAAATCAGTAATTTTACCGTTTAAGTCCATGTTCTACATTATTTGTATGCTGATCTCAGAACAGGGTCAAGTTACCTCCCTCTGGCCTTGTTCTTTCTACCATTCAGTGGTATTATCAGAAGTCTGTAGCTCTAGGAATATGGATGAAAGAAGATCTGGCCACCTGAGAACAGAACACATTCTGTGAAGTCAGCCAAAGTTGTAAGTTTTTTGTACCCCTGAAGGAATCAGTTACACATGTGATATGACACAATGAGACAGCTTTCGGGAGTTAACAGAAGACAGATATTTTACCTTGCAAAATCCAACTCTACACTCTACTTGATTTTGTATGTAGGCATTGCCTGGATATGAGATGCCTACCTTTGGACTTATCCCTTCCACTGCTTCCCAATATTCTGCCAGAAGTCTTTATTTGTAGAAGCTTAAATGCAAGATAATTTGCCTGCCTGAGACCAAGTTGAGCTCTGTGAGGTCAGCCTAAAGCAAAGGGATTATCCCCCTGAAGAGCTTGAGGACAGACAAGATTTGGTACAATTGGGGAGCCTCCAAGAGATATAAGCAAATGTGATTTTTATGGAACCTGCAGAGTCCCATTTAAGATAACAAGAATGCCTGTCTGTGGCCTGTGGCTAGTGGCTGAGGTACTTCACTTGGGGCTTGTCCCTTCCACCTTTTTGAATGAAAAAATGTTTGCATGACTAATACTGAGGCAAATGAGCTTGAGTTGGAGAGTTTTGTCTCCATGGAGGGTCAAGGGCATATGTGAACTAACATGATTAGGCAGCCTGTATGGTATTTGGAAAGATGGATGGTTTCATGAATCCTGCAAAAGGACTGGGTCTGTGTTTAAGATAGCAGGGGTGCCTGTCTCTCTTCCCTGCATGTGACTGAGGTGCCTTCTTTAGACCTTGCTCCTCCATGTCCTCTCCGTGCAGACAGTAGTACATAATGTCTGTATAAGCCTAGTAAAGTGCTCACAGAAGATGGCACAGAAATGACATGGTAGACAGTGGGAACCTAATCCCACCCTGCATGTGATTAAGCTGACTTCTTCTGGTGGTGGACCTTGTGCTGTAGCTTTTGTGGTTAGTGTGCATGATGTTGACTTGTTCACTCAAGGGCCAGGTGTAAGCTGAAATGCCATGAACTCTGTCCCTTGCTATTCAAGACATGTATGTGGAGCCTAGTTTGGACAGTATGGATAATTTTGGACAGGAAGATGCACTGCATCTTAAATATTAGCTGAGTCTCTCTCTTGTGACCATCCATGTGTAGTAAGCATAATTTTGTCTATCACTGTGTTTCACAGTTTTTCCATAGAATTGCCATCCTATAGCTCTCTGTGGTCCAAAGCTGGCCCTTTAACTAGCGTATGCCTTTCTCGGATATTAAGCTATACAAATCTGAGTACAAATAAATGGTGCTGTGACACTGTGAATGGTTCATTCATTTAGTTATGGCTCCTTTGATTACTCCCACCATTTTTGAGTAAGTATGATAATTATATAGGTAATACTTGCTGATGAGCTTTGGTCTTCAGAAACACAGCATTGTTTTTCTTAGACCAAAACTTATCCACATCTCAGTCAGTCAGTCAGCATTAGTGACTCTAGATAAATGGGCCAGCCAAGTACCCTTGTGGTAACAGTGTGACATTGGAATCTCTGCCCTTTTAACTTTCATCACTGATACTATCTGTACCTACTATGATGACTACAGGTGATGAGGAATACAGGTTTGATTTTAGAGAGAGAAACTGAAAAGTGGATGCTCCATCCTTGGACTGTTGCAAGTGTGCAAATAAGTGTACAAATTACACACTCCTAAGTCAGAGATACTTTTCAGACATAAACGTGTAGGACCTCAGAGGTCCTGCAATTTGAAATGAGAGCACTTTAAATCCTTTAATGAGCAATTATTTGAGGGCAGTTCTCGTGCTGGCAGGAACGGTGTTTCTAGTTCCAGTAGTGCATCTTAAAATTTCTGCATTTGGGAAGCTTGTGGTTGGATCTTGGGATTAGATTGGTGGCCCGTATTATCTAGCTTCCTGTTGGCATTTCCTTGGTATTGTTAGTTGAGTGTCCTGGGGTTTGAAATGTTTACTTTGAAAAATTTGGAGTTCTCAAAGCAAGCCAGTGGCTTGAGTACTTCATACAGAAAAAAAAATGGAATAGGACTCTTGTCCTGTTTTTTGTTGGGTTTTGAAACTTGAGTCATGATTAGGTGACACAACCAGGAGCATTTGTATTGTGCACTAGAGGTTGATTTCTTGGTCCTACACAATACAGAAAAAAGTGGTAATAATGAAAATTGAAGGTTTGAGGACAAACATATGCTTTCATAGTTCTGACTCTCCTACTAGCTATTTGGTGGTGTTATTCCCATGACTCTATGATTACTTTGCATGAAAAAAAAATGTTTGGTTTCAAGAGAAAGATTATGATTGCAAAGCTGAATGTTTGACAGAAGAGCACCACAGGACTGAAGATTTTGGCTTAATTTGACTCAGCACCAGAGAGGATCAGCCGGTTAAGTAGTCCTTTCCTGACTCTGGTACATGGCTGTTCTTAGCTGGTGAGATATTCTGATACTGAGCAACAGATGCCACCATTCTAAGTAGTTAGCTTCATTTGCCATCTTCATAGAGACTCACATGGCTTTCATCCATGAGATTGAGCAGAATGCCGATCTTTGACGCTCTTAGTTGTTCAAAGTTGCACACATGCTGTATTAACTAGATAAGCAAGTGTCTACTCTTGGTTGACAGATTCAGGTAATCAGCTAAATCCCCTTTATAATAAAGGCCAGAGAATGCACTTCTACCTTCTGATCAAGGATTTCCAGGAAGTGGAAGCTATAATAAGCCCACACAGATTAGGTCCCTTTCCTTTGTAGAAAGTATCCATTGCTACTACCGTTATGGTGCTTCAGAGATATCTCTAGTTCAGCCTGACTAGAACCTCTCTCATCTTCATCAGTAGTGTCAGAAATTGAGAAAAAAACAGAATTGGTTATCTTAAGGAAGTAAAGGTCATACAAAAGGTTTCTGTTTGACAGTGCAGTCAGACTTATTTATCATGAAGTAATAAAGGTCGTAGAAAGGTTTATTATGGTGAGCTTATAAAAGTACCACTAATTTTATGGTTCTGGGCTTGTGCCCACAATGGTACCTCTCATTTCACCACAGATGCCCTAGCAGAGGCCTGAGTGACTGACCCTGTAACTCTAGGCTGCCAGATAACCCTCAGCCTAGGCCAGGAAACCCTTTCCTTGGAAGGCAGTAGTGTCTTGTCCTACTACTCCTTTCCACCATATTTTTGAAGAAGAATGAAGTGAAGATGTCTGTGGGACCCAGCTTTGCTGCATGTCCTACTGCAGACTTACTAAGAAGGGACAGCTGTGGATAAGCACCCATGTCACTTTGACAAATGTCACCCTATGGTGCCAGTCATTTGTCCCTTTATCCACTTCCACTCATGGGTTCATATGAGAAAGTTTTATTTCACAAAATGTCAGGGTTGTTGTGGTCAGTGTCCTCCGCCAAGAAAGTTGATATTATCAGGATGTTCACCCTTTCCAACATCTTTAAAAATACACATGCTTCTGGCTTCATGCCACATTCTTAGAGGTGGAAATGTCTCCAAACTCAAGTCCCACTTCTGAGTTAGAACTGATTTGAGAGTAACATGTAATACTTTTAAGGAGGGATCACTTGGCTTTTGTATCAATGAACAAGACAGCCTACTCCAAGACTTAAGGGGAATTGCAGGACATATTCCTCTTTGGGATTTCACATTCACCTTACAGCTTTGTATTATTCCAGGGTGCCTTATTTTTCTGTGGTTATTATGCCTGCAGCCATCACCCCTGGAATCCTCAGGTGAGATATCATGAGAGCTGGCTGTGACTTTCCCCTTCCCGCCTTCCATGAGACGGGGAGAAGCTTCTGCACTCTGCAGAAATTCAGAACATACAGTGACCCATGCTTTATTTGTCCAGGGCACTGGAGACTGAATGTTGTAGTCTACCTGAGCTGAGGTGGCAGATGTCCCATTGTGTTGTGACGATGTCATTATTTCATTACTGTGCTCCATATCTCTGGGTGGCATGCCTTTTTCGGTCAGGTGGCTGACCATCCCTGATGCTGCACTCAGGCAGTTGCCTTTCTCCTACCAGAGGCAAGATAGACCAGTCTTACACATGTGGCCCTGTTTCACACTGAATTTGTCATTTGATCACACTTAAACTGACATTGTACTGACTTGGCAAGTTTAGTGCTGCCTGAGTGAACCAACTTACAATACATTACTGTGGCCATTATTTAAAATTACTCATGGTCAGACATCTGAGATGTACACCATCAAAAAAATGGCTATAACAACCTTGTATGTCTGAAATTAACTCTGTATTCTTATTCTCCGAAATTAGCTCTTGTATTCATTGAGAAACCGTTTAGCATGTGCAGGAATGTATAACCGGTATTTATGTAAAATTATAACCATAGTTGAAGTAGTCTCTTCCATAATATAACCTTGTACCATCCCATTTAGCCTTGCCTATTCGTTTGCTTCCTGCTAGCCCCCCCCCCCCGCTTTGAAGTCATCAACACCACCACTACCACAGTTGTTCCAAGATTTAGTGGTATATGTCTTCTTTTTCTGTGCATCATTACTTTGTGGAAGTTAGAATTGTAGACCAACAATGATACTCCAGCAGTTACTTGAAGGGGGTGCTGCTATCTCCATCTTTCTTTGAGGATGTCCTGCCTCCTCTTCAGGGTCAGAACTTCACTGTTGATACAGTTGCCCATGTACTGTTTAGGCCACCAAGCTCAGTAGTGTTGAACTTTATTTAATAGAAAATTCTTATTTTGTTATATTACAGTTGTACGGTTTTATATATAAGGAACCATACTTGGTTGCATACTGGTTGGCAGAAGCCATTTTCTCCTGAATGGTATTTTCAGGTTTTGTTGGACCAGTCTGTTAACCTCTTGCTTTTTGACCAGGCGAAAGATTATCCTTCACACCTTGCATATGTGTAGGTAGCTCTGCTGTTACCTCGAGCAAGTGTGTGAGTTTAAGTAGTTATTCAAGTTGCTGTTTTCATTTTAGTGCCAGGAGAAAGGATTTCCAGTTGCTGAACATCATTTTCCAAGTGGTTTTCCAGCTGCACTTATTTTGTCACCAGTCAGATGAACACCCACTGGCATATGCTGCAGTCAAAGCACATAAAACCAGAGAAGTTACATCTGCCAGTGCTTGTCTCAGGAATGTATTTTGCAGGTGCTTTTGCATGGCCATTTGGCCCTCAGTGTACACCTTCATCAAACATTATCTCCACTGTGATGTGGTGAGCTGAGCAAATTTTGAACGATTAGTACTTCAGGACTCACCTGTTTCAGCTATGTGCCTGTGCCGTCGTTAAGCTCTTTCTACCATGATGGTTATTCCTTTGGATTCAGCCCAGCAAGGGACCCACAATGAAGAGCCTTTGTTAGATATAACAGATGCATTCTTGGCTTATTAACTGATCTGTGAGAGGACACTCCTTAATAGGTCAAGAATACCTTCCCTATGGTGTTCCTGTGGAAGTTTGGAAGCTAGGAGGGAACTGACTGATAAAGATCTGGAAGGTTTTGCTTAACAGTATTTTAAGAGGAGGAGGAGAAGTACCAACATCCTGGAAGAAAGCAGTGGTAGCTGTAATACCTAAAGAGGGTAAAGAATCATTAGACCAAACTTCATACAGGCCCATTTCAATACTACATCATGAATGTGATGTTGTCCTATCTTGCTTTCATTCTGTACTGTTTGGATTTGGAACCAATCCTCTGTTCCAACTCGGCCGTTCACAAAAGCTTAAGGTCTTCAACTAGCTCGTGGCTTACACTCTGTCCTATGATGGCTTAGGGAATTCCCCAGATCTTGTTTGCCACTAAACAGATCGGGTGCTTCATACTGGCTTTGGCTAAGTGATTTGGTTTCAATCATTTAATTTCCTACTAAATTTAACAGTTTTTTTCCCCTTTTGGGATTAAAATAGTTAGTAGCTTCGCTTACCTTAATTAGTTAACTCAACAGTTTTTGACTGTGTTCATTACCTTGCTGTTTTTACTGTGGCCGTCATTAATTTCAAGGCCTATTTTTCCTTCCATTTCCTGGTTTTTCCTCAGTGTGTGTTTTAAATAACTTTTCTTTTAGGCTCGTTGTTTTGGGCTGTTAAATTTTAAGTGTTGATAGTTCATCTTAGAGATTTAACATGGAGGGCTTTTTTAGCCTGGTTTATGTAAAGTGCCTTTTTCCATTTCTCTGTTAGTTAATAAATGTTAAGTAAGTTGGTTTGACTACCTGTTTATTTGGTGAATTTGACCTATTGCCTAAGCTAGCTTGTTTAGGTTCGAGAGCTGCTCTGCCTGTTTAAGTTAGAAGGCTTTTTTCCCTGATTGTGTATGTGTTATATATTTTTCTGTTAAGCTTGTCAAGCTTGTTAAAAAAAAAAAAAAAAAAAAAAAAAAAAAAAAACTGTTTTTGGTATTTCCTTCATCCACCAAGCTAGCTCATTTTAGTTAAAGGGCTGGTTAGCCTGTTTGAATTAAAGGGCTTTTCCCTTAAAGTGTTTTATATTTACATAGTTGTGGTGTGTTAAGTTGTTTTTTTGCTGTTAACATGTCTAAACAGCCAAAAGATAGTAAACCCTCTAGGTTTAAAAAGTGTTCAAAGTGCACTCAGAAAATGTTGATAACTGACAGTCATACTGTGTGTGTGTACTGCCTTGGAGCAGTACACTTACAAGAATCTTGTTCCATTTGCCATTCATTTAGTTCCAGGGTTCTTTTTGAAAGGAAGAATAAGTTGATAGTTAGGGGGTTATTGACGACTTCCTTTTCAGAGGCCATAGGAGAAGGTCAGAGTCCTACAAAACAGACCCCTTCCCCTTCTCCTAAGTCTGAGAAATCGGATAAAAGATCCTGTACTTCATCGGATCATTCTGAACTGACTAAGAAGTTACCAAAAAGTTCCTCATTCGACCCGAAATCTGTCAGGCCAGAAAAACCGTCCACCTTGGCTCCTTTTCTATCTGAACCATTGGTGTTTTAAGCCAGAGCTGATCCCCAGAACTGGAGCCAGTTTCTCAGATGTTAAGATCACCAATCTTGCAAGCTTTGAGATCTCCTGCTGCAGCATCTCTATCCTCCATGATCCTTTCAGATGAAGATGTGGATTGCATGGTGCAGTAACTTTTGAGGACACTGGTGCTAGCCACATTTTTGTCAGAAGCGACCCAGAGGGTTTCAGAACTGACTAAGCCTGCCCTTTCACCATAAATTCCTCCTCCGACCCGACTCGGGGCCTCAGAGACTGAATGCGTGGAGCTGATTTTAGTGGAACTGTCAGAGCAGAGACCTGCTCCAGGATCTTCAGCCCCAACTACTGCTCTGACTTCCTCGGTGGCGTCTGAGCTTGAGGAGTCTAGGAGCCGATGTTCTCCATTCGAGTCCGGGGAGGACAGTCAGATCGGACCTTTGTCGGATGCGAACTTGCCTCTCAGGGCTTTGGCATAGGGGAGCTTGGCTCCTACATTGGCCTCTGTGCCAACACCCTTGGTGCCTGGGATGCCTTCTAGTTCTTCGGAGCCGGCAGCTTCCTCGGATCATGAGTGGGGGGACTTCAAGGTGATGAGAGCGCTGTCCCCAAGGGCAGCTCCACTCTCAGATTCAGTCATTCCTCCCCCAAAGGCACACCCAGTGTCCATCTCGGCACAACCGCATCCACACAGACGCAGAGACCCACAGCTTCAGTATTCCCCATTGGGTGAACCCATCTCTTTCGAAACCTCTCCAGATTACCCTTCTGAAGAGGTTCCTCACAAGAGATTATGCAAGAGGAAGCATCTGGACTCCCCAGAGGTGTCCGTCACATCTGACACAGACCTCGATGAGTCAGAAGGATCCCCACATTCACCCTCTGAGGATGTCTTCTTTGCAGACATCCTATAAATACGTAAGCAGAGAGGTGGCTGGAAGCCCGTCAACCCTTCTGAGGAGGAGTCTGTCTACCTGCAGGCCTTTGGGTCTTGCCCTTCCACCACTTGGGTGTCTCCACCTTTCGACAAACTCATGAACCTAGATTGTTGAAAGGCATAGGAGACTCTTGACTCAGTGGAGCCTGTCCCTTGGAGGCCAAATAAATTCATTACATCCTCCGCAAATAAAACTTTCCTTACAAAAGGTGTCCTGGTAGATGCTATGGTGGTGGTGGTGGCGGCCACCAAGAAGGAACTGTCAGAGATGTCCTCTTCTGCCCATCCTCTGAGTAAAGTCTTGTGTAATGGACAGATATGGAAAGCACACTTTTTTCTTCAGCAACCTTTACACTCCAGTCCCAGAATTATCTCACACATTTTACCAGGTTACAGAGAGATCTCCTGAAGGAGCTAGGAAATACTCTCCAGGTTCCAGTAGCTGTGGGGTATCAGATAGTTTCCTCCCAGCTCTCCACCTTGAATTCAGTGGTAAACTCCTCCATGAGACTCATTTCCTATGCAGCTGATGAAGCGAGTAGAGCAGCGGGTTCAGGAATTCCCCTTAGAAGGCATTCCTGGATGCGCTTGTATAACTTTGCGGAGCCTTTTAAGTCTTTTGTTAACGCCACCTTCGATAACTCGTCTTTGTTCGGGCCTAAAGTCAAAGACACACAAGCCAGGTGTGAAGAGGAAGGAAAAACTCCCTCTCTCATAGGAGTGCATTTTCCCCTACCTTCTAGACCTTATCCAAAAGGTCAAAAGGGAGGAAAAATGTGGTTTTGACAAGACACACGTGGTGATCCTTCCCCCAGGGGCGGAGGGGGAAGCAATAATGGAAGACGCTGGCCACGCGGCAGAGGGGGTCTGCAGAACCAGGGTGACAGGGAATCCTTCCTTGGAAAGCCCTTTCAGTGCTCCTGAAAGGAAACCCACCTGTCCATCTTTGGAGGCAGTGGGGGGGTCCCTTATATTTGTATCCAGAAGCCTGGCTAAAAATCACAAAAGACAAATGTGTATAAAGCATCGTATCCAGAGGTTACTCCATACCTTT
Organism: Protopterus annectens; assembly: GCF_019279795.1. Lineage (NCBI taxonomy): Eukaryota > Metazoa > Chordata > Ceratodontiformes > Protopteridae > Protopterus > Protopterus annectens. The sequence goes on from NC_056731.1 coordinate 1,418,508,623, forward strand.
TCCTTTCCCACTCCACACATCAGAAACATTCTGGATGTTCCACCCAGTCACAGGAAATGAGCAATACTAGAAATTCAGAGGTGGCTAGAAAAAAAGAGTCATCCAAATAGTCCCCGCAGACAAGATAGGATCCGTTCTGGATGGTAACACTGCAGTCATTTCTCCCTTTTCTGGGAAAAGATGATTGCATGTGCTTTATATACCTCCAGGATGCATACTACCACATAAAAATGGACAGGCGATCCAGAAGTTATTTGCGCTTTTGGCTGGGAGCCAGTCACTACCAGTTTCGAGCTCTGCCCTTGGGTCTGACTACAACCCCCACAGTGTTCACCAAATGTATGTCAATAGCTAAGGCTCACTTGAGACGTTTAGGATTCAGAGTGTTTCTGTACCTAGATGACTAGCTCCTAAATGCCACCACAGTGCATCTAGTAATAAAAGCAAGAGACACCACATAGAAACTCTGCTCCCGTTTAGGGATCATAGTAAATTACGAAAAATCTGCCTTATCACCATCTCAGTGTATAGTTTTTATAGGAGCAGAACTAGACACCACAAAAATGATGGAAAAGCTTCCCCCAGAAAGAGTCCACATCCTTCAACGTCAGGTCTTTACCCTTTTATTCAAGAGGAAGGTTCAAGCAAGAACATTTCTAAACGTGCTAGGCATCATGGCAGCATCAGTAAATGTAATCTCGTTAGCACGGCTATATATTAGAATTCTTCAGTGGCTGCTATTCACTCAGTGGTCCATGCAGGAACTACCCATGTCCCACCAAATTATAATAATGGAATCTTGCAGGAAAGGCCTTCATTGCTGGCTTCACTCCACTCATGTGACTTTAGCTCGACCCTTTGTTCTTCCACAGCCTGCAGCCACAGTGACAATGGATGCATCCCAGATAGGGTTGGGGGCATTATGAGGTAAGGATGGTCCAAGACACTTGACAGGATCACGAGGTCCACTTGCATATCAATGTCCTAGAGAAGAGAGTGGTGCTTTTAGCATTGCAGGCATTCCAAGATCCGCTAGGAACCATTGCAATACAAACGGACAATATGTCCGTCGTGTGGTATATGAACAAACAAGGAGGAACCAGATCTTACCCCTTTTGTCGGGAGGCCGTGTGAGTATGGCAGTGGGCGACCTTCTCCCAATGCTTTCTGATAGCAATGCACATCCCGGGGAAATCCTACATGATAGCAGACAAACTCAGCAGGGCAATTCCGATGCCTCACGAGTGGTCCCTAAAACAAGACATAGAAGAAATGATTTTTCGAAAATGAGCCAAGCCTTGCTGCGGCCTTTTTGCCACATCCATGAATGCCAAATGCAGCAGCTACTTTGCCCTAATCCCCCATCTGGGGGAGTCTCCAAGGGATGCACTTGTACATGACTGGCCCTTGGGTCTCCTCTATGCCTTCCTTCCCTTCCCATTAATACCCAAAGTTCGTCAGAAAGCCAGCATATTGGGAAGGACCTTAATACTTGTCACCCCTTACTGGCCTCGAAAGATCTGGTTCCCCTTCCTATGGGCTCATCTTCAGGAGGAGCCTTGGATTCTGGACCCAGTTCCAGATCTTCTGACCCATCCATCTCTTCAAACCCTCAAGTTGACAGCCTGGCTGCTCTGATTCCAAATATAGCCAGGCTACCTGACCTTTCACCTTCAGTGCAGCATATCCTGATTTCTTCTCATAAAGCTTATATGAGAAAATGATATATCAGCAAATGGAAAAGATTTTCCTCCTGGCCTTAGAATGTCATATTGACCCCTTCTCTGCACCTATGTCTTCCATATTGGAGTTCTTAGCAAAGCTATTTCATGACGGGCCAGCAATTTCTTATTTCCATTTAGGAGAAGCGGGGCTGAACAGTATGTCCCACAGACTTTGCAAAGCCTTCTTGAGGGGTACCATTCTGTTAAGATCGCCCATTAAACCACCTCTACCCCCATGGAATCTGAATTTCTATCATCCCATATGATTCTTCCCCGCTTTGAGCTTGCATCATCCTGTGACTTGAAGTTCTTAACCTGGAAAATTATTTTCTTAATAGCTATCACTTCAGCTAGGAGAGTTTCGGAGTTACAAGCATGGTCTATCAACCCCCCACATATGCTGTTCCACAAGGACAGAGTTTCACTTCTTACAGTCAAACTTAAACCAATCCATAGACTTACCAGTTGTTTCCCCAAGTATGGCAATAAGGCAGAGTATATGTTACACCAACTAGATGTACATAGGCAATTACGTTTTTACTTGCATAGAAGAAAGGACTTTAGAAAGACTGCCCAATTATGTGTCCTTCTCAGAGTGCAAAAAAGGTGCTCCAGTTACTAAGACCACTCTCTCCAGATGGTTTTCAGATTGCATTACATTCACCTACAAATCCCAAAACAAACAACTTCCCGACAAAGTAAAATGTCATTCTACCAGAGATATTTCTACCTCTTCTGCCTTTCGGGCCAAACTGCCAATTGATATAATTTGTGCTGCAGCAACATGGGCAAGACCTCATACCTTTATTACTCATTACAAAGTTGATTTGGCCTCCAGGGACTAGGCGTCTTTTGGGTCCACTGTTCTGAAGAATGTTATCCCTTGAGCCACCCAAGGAAGATGGTGCTAGGGATGCTGTCCCAACCAGTAAAGAATGAAGGCGAGATAGGACAACATCACATAAAGAAGTTATGTACCATAACGTTCCATGTGTGTTGTCCATCTTGCCTTCATTCTTACATCCCACCATCCTTCCCCCAGCGTTTGGCTCCTGGAGGACTGAGAGGATTTATTTGGCAACTAATATTCTCTGACCCTCTTCTTGGCTTGTAAAGTAGTAAATTTTTATATGCATATATCAGTAAACCAGCAAACAAGATCTGGGGAATTCCCTAGGGCATCATGCGATAGGGTGTAAGCCATTAGCTAGTTGAAGACCTTAAGTATTTGTAAACGGCTGAGTCGGAATCAAGGATCGGTTCCAACCCCAACCAGTACAGAATGAAGGCGATATGGACAACACACATGGAACAGTATGGTGAGTACATAACTTCTTTTTGTAAGTGTTCTTGTGTATAATGGCTAAAAGAATGACAAAAGTAATGCCAAAATTGATAGATGTGGATCAGTGTGGTTTTGTGGAGGGGGCGCAAACATTTGACAACATTAACGGAACAGAATGCAAGAAGATACCATTGCTGTTGATAAGCATAGGTCTCAACCTCTTAAGAGGCCAATGTGGAACACAGACCCTATCAATGTGTGACAAACAGTCAAAATGTGGATCACCCTATTTTCTCACTGTGCAAAAATGCACCATTTCCATGGACCTGGTTGAAGTGGGCTTCCTGCGAGAAGAACTAAGTGAGTACTGTATATTTTTTAAAATTCAGTAGGACACATGTCAAATAAAACAGTCAGCAGAAACCATTGATGGAATGCAATATACAGACAGTGTGGTTCAGACAGCAGTGACCTATTTCCATTAATTATGATGCACAAAACCTGGTGAAGATACTTTTACCTTCATAAGTAAAAAGACTACATTTTGTATCGCAGTCAAGTTAGCTAGGCTTACCCCTAGTTCCATTATTCATGTTGGTCATAAACAACAAATTCTTTCTACTTGGCTTCCCTCCTACTCCAGGTTATGATTCATCCCCATGCTGGACCCAAAAATATCTGCATCTTCTCTCTCACTCTGTTAACTACAGTCATTTCTTCCATTTGACCAACCCTCCTGGGGAACTTCTTGATTTCTTCAAATAGTAAAAGCTCTGCTTTTTCAGAAAAGTACTCCAAATCTGTCATCTTACCCTTCTGTCCCACAAAACTCCAGCTCTATTCAGTCGCATACCGCCTACTCAGAGGTGATCTGTGCCTGACGTACAAGGTCATGTCCAATCCTGAATTAATGGACATGCTCCACCTTAGAAAATCCAAATCCATCAGAGCCATGAGAACAAGTGACTTAAACCTCAACACAGAAATAAATAGAACGTGCTGGAGGGACAGATTCATAACCCAGAGGCTCCCTACACTCTGGAACAGAATCCCAGGCCATGTTAGGCAGAGCCCCTCACTGACTCTATTCAAGAGAAATCTCGACGAGTGGATGGGAGATCGTAGGTTTACCCCGGGGGTCATCTCTGTGTCACTACTAGACAGAGGCATAGTAAACTAAACCCTAAAAGGGCGTAGTATTCTCATCCTAAGGGGTGGTGTAAGCCACATACACTCTGGCTAGACTTATAAATGCCCTAGGGCAGATAGCCTAGTACAAACCTATGAACCTATGAACCTATTCGATGTCACTCACTACAAACTTTTCCTCCCAAACATTGAATGTACTATGCCTCTTAGATGTCTACTGCTTTTCAATCAATCAGTCAATGTTACCCCATTGTTAATGTTCTTCTTTCGGCTTCTCCCTGTTAGGGGTTGCCACAGTGGAACTCCGGTCCGCTAATTATTCGCAGTTGATTTTTATGGTGCAGAGGTGCCAGCTCAATGCCCAACCTTCAATGAAGGCATGCCCTTTCTACGCATGTCTTTCGAATGCCACTCGACCGCGGGGAGGACATGCAGAGACTCCACACAGAAGGTGCTCTAGCTGAGAATCGAACGGGAGAACCTCTTGCTGTGAGGTGACAATGCTACCATTGCACCACCATGGCTTACATTACCCCATTGTTAATGTACTGTCCTTAAATTGCTGCCCATACATTCTTCAGAAAATGACTTGCTGTTTTCAGCTGTTGCCAATTATAGCCAAAAAGGCTAGTTTTACAAAACACATTCCTAGTAGGTAGGCATGTTTTGGACAGAACTATTTATTAGACCCTAGTTTAAAATGTTCTAAGCATTCTGTGTTGTTGCACATGTAACATTTCTACAATATGCTCAGAAAGAATGCACTCACTTAAGTACAAGTATGGTTAGCTAAACCCTAGGTTCCTGCGTCTGTTTATTACTTTAACATTCAAGTCTCTCTAAAGTCGCAGTTCCCACCATGACTACAAAGTAACATATTTCTTGTTCTCTTTGCTACAGAGGCATGAAAGTAAGAAAAGTGTTGCTGACATAACTCCTTACTGTTTTTTTTTTTCAGGATCTGTACATTCAGAAGTTGCCCAAGACCTCAAAGTACATGAAGGGCACAATAAATATTCTTATTTTTCCCATCCGAGTTATGGCCAGCTGTCTCTATCTTTGTCTGCAGAACTTATTACTCGTTTTGTATCCGTTTCATACTTGCCTGATAGCAGACTTACATTGTTCTAAGCTTAAGCCATTAATCTCTCTAGGAGCAGAAACTGCCAGGGACAGAAATTCTCCCAAAAAAGAGAGCGGTTGAGTGCTAATACGCAGAAGCACGTTGTATCTAGGAACTTGACTGTTCTTTGATATCCACTTTGCCCAACCTGTCAAGAAGGTAGAACAATGCATATCTTATGTCACTTAGCTGACTGCAAGGAATCAGAGATTATCTTAAATTTCCCCCAAAGTATATGAGTGAATCGGGGGGGTGTAGATTAATCTTCTGATTTTTTTATTTTATTATTCAACTATAAGTAAGCACATCAATTGTATTTACTATTGTTTCACAGAGTACTAAATATGACATCATTATTCTTCGGTTTAACATCAGAGTAACCAAGCGGCATTCCAAGTAAAAACACTAAATACAAAAATACAAGCATTCAAACAAAGCTCATATGTATCTCTAAGCCAGTCAGCTCTGATATTTTCATGTAGCCTTCTTGAACAAATATCTTGCAGTTTTAAATGTTGTACGCCCTACAGCTTTCTTTATTTTGTGTAACTACTTTAACATCAGTCATCCTTCAGAAATAACATCGTTACTTGTAGCTATACAAAAAATGGCAGTTGTAAATGCAGAGGCCCATATTTACAGTAATGTAAAACAATGACACAGCCTGAGAATAGTGATACACTTAGCAGAAACCAAGCCCAGCAGACCCGTTCTGCATTGCAAGATCCCTAAAGTCACAAAGCGGAGCAATGGCTGCTCATTGCGGAACAGCAGAACAGTGGGCTTAATCGATCACAAATGTGAAGTGTTCTGCACAATCTGGAGCACATGGCTGCTCAGTTGGTAAGTCTTGATGCAGAGAAAGCATTTGACAGCGTAAGCTGGGACTTTATGAGCAGGACGAGGAAGCATTTATATTTCCTGAAAAAATTATAAGGTTAATTATGAGGATATATGAGGAATCGGAGGTGAAAATTAAAAATGGGTGCGGTCCTCTCTGATGATTTTTGCTTGAGCAGAGGAACCAGGCAAGGGTGTCCTATTTCCCCTTTGTTATTTGCTTTATATTTAGAACCACTGGCAAAGAAAATAAGGGACTCAGAAATTCAAGGCTATAGTTGGTATGGTATTCAAGAAAAGCTGGTTCTGTTTGCAGATGTTGTTTTATACCTGACAAAACCAGAAAGAGACATTACAGTGCTGTGGAACATTTTGAGATGGTTTCAAATCTTTTCGGGATACAAAATTAATGAAGCTAAAGCAAAAGCAATAGTGGTAACTTATGTACCCACACACAAATTGGTTCAGCAATATCTGTATTTATGGGGACAAGTTAAAATGAAATATGTAGGAGTATGGATTAAAAATTATTCTAGTGTGGCAGCTAAGGATATGTGTGAAGAAACTAAACAAAAGATAATACAAAAACTGAAAAAATGGAAGCTTTGTTATAAGGATATGGATAGTAAGATACAAGCAGCCAAAATGTTTTTAGTCTTGTACACGTCAAGCATATTTTTATCAACCAGGAGTGAAGTTGTCGATAGCAATTAATAAAGGGCTGAAGGACTTTATCTGAGAGGGGAAGACCGCAACGGTCAAGCGGGATAAGCTGATTCTTCCAGTAGAACAGTGCGGATTGGGATTACCCAATTTGAAGGGGTATTTCAAAGCTACACAGTTTTTGCTCCTATACATAGCACAAACAGAAAGCTATAATTCAAAGAGGAAAGGGATTATGTTGAAATGGGGGGGGGGGCTCAAGAAACCAGGCGAATGTGGGATTTTGGATGCAGACCTTTAAGGAGAACAACAATAATCATACAGAATATTTATATTTGTAAAGTAGCAGAAAGTATTCTAAGCTATAACTAAGCTAACAGAGGAATAGACAAAGGAGATTCTACTGATAGGGATGACTGCAGTTAGGGTTATAGATAATAGGCACGAGGGGGCTGGAATTTGTTGGGGAAAACTGGCAAAGGAACCAAGGTATTAGGAGTAAATAACTAGAGAGGGGAAACATAGTAGAATGGGAACAGGCCAAAAATGTATTTGGACTGCAGGTTAGAGATTGCCTTCTCCATCAAGGATTGATATCAGAGTATAGGCAAAGAAAAAAAAGGGGGTCCTAAATGAAAGACCAGCACTGGTAGAGTTTTTAATGGAATCTAGAACAGAAGCTGCCTTTAAAAAAGAATAATTAGTAGAACATATAAAATGTTGCATGATAACTATAAGAATTAGTTGAGGCAGTCAGAAGGGATTGGGAAGAGGGACTGGATAAGAAATTCACAAAGAAACATGGGTGGATATATGTATGTCCCCCAAATATGCAACAAAAGCTAGAAGCTTTAGGATTTTTGCTTGAAAATGTTTACATAGGTATTTTTATACCTCAAGCAGACTCCAGATAATTTTTCCTCAGGTAAACGGCAAATGTTGGAGGTGTGATGGGGAAGAAAGAGGTACTTGGGAACATATTTTCTGGGAGTGCGGTGGGTTGGCAGACTTTTAAGATTCCTTGTGGGATACAATGTCGGAGATGCTGGGTGGGTGGATTGGTTTGATGAGGGAGATGATTTTCCTGAGCTGTGATACAGAATCAGAATTACCTAGACACGGTAAGACCTTGCTGTGTCTAATTATGGTGGCTGCCAAAAAAGCAGTTACTAGAAAATGGAAATCAAAATCTAAACCAACTATATTAGTGAATATAGTAACAGAGATAAAACAACTGGAACTGAGATCTTTAGATAAGGGTAGAAGCCAACTACATTGGAAAAATGGGATTTGTGGGAATGATGCATACAGGGGAGGAATGAGGTTTAAAAGAAGGCAGGACTTAAATGAGTTAAGTAATGTTTGAAAATGATTGGGTAGATTATAAGTGATGTATAATGTTTGCAACTGGGAGTGTGTCAGAATGCTTTTGATGTAAAATGGTTACAACTAGGATTGTGCCAGTGTGGTCCATTTCCATTTATATAAATGTATGATTGCTTATGTCGTAAGTGATGTTTTAATAAAGACTTGTTTAAAAAAAGGGGGCAGTAATTGAATAATTTATGTAATGTTGCTTAGGTTCTATGATATGTAGAAATGGGTCCCCTTCGAATGGTTGACATTTCACAGTGCTGACATTCGTATGGCCAAGACCATATGATCGACATTTGAAATGTCGACCATGGGGAGCTGGCATCTTCCTACAGTGCGGAATGGAAAGATTTCCACTTCCGCTCTGTAGTGCGATCTCTGAGTTGGTATATTTAAGCTCCGGGGGGGATGGGGGGGGGGGCAGAGCAGTGTTAAGGTAAGTTTTTTTTTGTTTTTGTTTTTTATGTTCTACTTGTATGGTCGACATTTCAAATGTCGATCATATGGTCTCGGCGATGTGAATTTCGACATTGTGAAATGTCGACCATATCAAGTAGACCCATAGAAGTATATATGATGTATGTTTGTTAATGTAATACAATTTATTACTTTTATATAAATAGACATTTACTTATGTCACAAGTAATAAAGGTGTTTACAAAAAAGGAATACCTTCCATACAGCCTCTTGCTGATATTTAGTTTCTAGTAGCTGCTGCTTTTGCAGTTTCTGGTTAGTCATGTATGCACATGTTTTGATATTACTTATTTAATAATGTGGTGTCAGATCTGCATTATTTATTACTTTGCAGGAAGCTGTTTGCTGATGGAATTATTGTGAACTAGTAGGTAGTGGTGATGCTCCTTCTTTTGTACCAACCATTTGTCATGGTGTGCATTGGAAAAGGTGTACAGGTATCCCCAGACATGGGTTTTTACCTGAAAAAAATACAGAATTTTGGCTAGTAAAGAGAAGATATCCACTGAAGGATACATCCAGGAGTATTCTCTTGTAGAGTAAAACAATAGGTAGGAAAGAAGCTGTTATCTTAAATTTTTCCTTGAAGTTATTTTTTCAGATTAAAAAGGAATTCAAACTCTCCTTTTCACACAGGTGGGATGAAATGCACAAAACCAGTTTTAGGTCTTGCTTCTGTTATATGCAACTCATTCCTGCTTCACAGTGTCTTCTTCATTACTCACAATCTTGCTGTTACAGATTGCTATTATTTGTAGTTAGCATCTGATACTATGTTGACTTGCAAGAGTGGGAAACAAAATATTCTTTTCTATCCTAGCCCTATTTCACTTTCACAACATCTGAAACGCATTATGTATTCCTCTTTTTATGGACATTTATAGTAATCATTGCTTAGCTGTAGAAGTGGGATTTACCCACAGAGACTGTGTAATTACTCCTGAGGACATAGGTTGAGTGGGTGATTTTGCCAGGAATGGGTAAATCCTACTTCACATATGGTTGGGTGATCTTTATTACCTACCAGAGTAATTCACAACAACTATATTTTTGCCTTTACTGAAAAACTGTTGTGCAGTGATTATCTTTTTGCCTAATGGATGTTTATACAGATATGAAGAGGTATAGAGACATCCTTACTATACAGTGAGCAAGCACAGATTTTTGTGTATGTATGCTGACTCGCAGTGATTGAATGAATGTATAGTTCATACCACTGATGATGTGGCATTAAGAGGTTGTGGCCTGTATGTATGCAACAAATGCATGCTTGAATGAGAATAGTTACTTATACCAATATTTAATCCAGAACTGAAGTAGTCTTTTTTCTTAGGTTTAGTTTCACAAACTTGCTGCTAATGAGTTATGGCAGTAAGTTAAACAGTTTTATGTGTCTATTGAGCACATAATTTTCTCTAGGTACTTGTCATTTGCCAATTACCACATCAGAGATATATTGGGCCTCCTGTACAAAAACAAGATATGATTCAGCATTCAGAAACCGCTGACAGCCCCCCCCCCCCACACACACACACAAATGCATCACCACAAAGGAAATGAGAGGCATCACAATGAAATGAACCCCTCGTCATTGATCAAAGTCACTCATTTTCTGCTTGTAATACTTGAAATAACTATGATTTTCCTTAAGGTAGTATTTTTTGGGTCTATATCACATCCTCAAAAAGTCAGTTCAGCAAAGGGCATTTACATCGAAAATTCAGTTCGCACCTCCCCGAATTATATATACCAACTCCGAGATAACGCTACAGTGTGAGGAAAGAGCTAATTTTCTGATCTTCACTGTATTGTGATCTCACTATGAACAGTTCGCTGAATGGCATTTCGATGTAAAATGCAGTTCGCTGAATTGACTTTTCGAAGATAAAATATAAACCCGTATTTTTTAAACTTTGCAGTAAAATTTGTATATTCATTTACATTTGTCTTTCTGCCTTTATCTTGACCCCATGTAGCAAGCAACATTACCAAATAGCTAGCACATTATGTGCACAGCATTTCCAAACTTCTTGGGCTTCCGCAGGGAGACTAACTTTATCACTTGAGAAAAGCTGGAGTACTGTATTGTTTCCAGATATCTTGTGCTTGTCATCTTCTGTGCTTAATTGTATCCTTTGTAGCTGAAATTATATTTTATTTATTTATTTATTTATTGACATTTGTTAACAGGGAAAGTCCACTCGGTCAGAGATCCATTTTCAGCGGAAACCCGGGCTGGGAAGCTCCACAAATATGACATAAAACTGGACATACAGTGCAAAATTTAACAAAAATACATTGAGTGAGTTAATATAACAACATGAAATTGGAAGGCTACATGATTTATGAAATAAGATTTATCCTCCAAGCAGTTTTGGCTAAAATAAGTGTTTTTGTGTAGCAGACATTGCATAGTTTAATATTTTATTGCTTTTTTCTTGCATTCTTATTTGTTTATTAATTACATTGCAATGCTGTTTTACTTACCTGTTGTCACTTTATATGTACATTTCAGTTTTTGCTCCCTTACTTAACCTTTGGCTTGGTGTGATTTTCCTATTTTCATCCATAGAAATATTCAGGTTACCATTTTCACTGAATAATAATTTAACATCATCATTTTTTTGTCTATATTGTAGATAACTGCTATATTACAGTCTCGCTTGGCTCGATCTTCATTTGATAAAAATAGGTATGTTCTTAAATTTGAACATAATTAGCAAAGATATGTAGATGGTAACAACAATGTTAATTTTAGGAGACCTGAAAAATAGCACATATTACGCAGTTATATTGCTTGCCATGTTTTGATATTCTTTCTCAGTTGATATGTTTCTTCACAGAGTTGTCTCATCTCAAGTCTTTGTATGACTTTTAACTTCTGGGTCAACTTGTGCGGTCTTGTGGCAGGGCTGCTACAGGCTATTACCACTACCACAGGCATTAATGGGGAGTTAGGTCACTGATGAAGTTCTGAACCAGACCATTCTATTTGGCAGTACTTTTATGTGTGTACTGTAAGCCCTACTCCATTTTATATACTGAATTATATTTATCTATTATATAATGAATCATATTTATCTATGAACTATTCAGCTTTTGATTTGTGTGCCTTAAGACCTCCCTCAGTTAGATTTCTGCTGCAGCCTTCCTTCCACTTTGTAGATACATATTAATGTGGATGTTTTGTTTCTGTTATTTTACTGTTGCAAAATTTAAATACGCTGAAAAATACCTCCGTGGTAGAACAGTATAGTTTTATTTTATTTTTGTACCATCTTTTTCTGTGACCCAGGCTTAAGCTAGAATGCAGAGTAGAACTGAGTAGCACAATGCAAATTGTACATCAAGACATCTTACATTTCAGGATATTGTACAATATTAAATAAACATCCATAGTGTTTCAGGACAGTATAGTAAACATAGGATCAAACTGTAAGCATTATTTTATTTATGCATGCATGCATACTTTTGTTCATGGGAGTAGTCCCATTAAGCCCACGGGCCCCTTTCAGGGAAGACTTATGGTGGTATTCATATCGAATAGGGAAAATTTGGTCAAGGCACTGTGAATGTTCCCTTTTTCTTTTTTGTATGTACCATGGGATCTCTTGCATGCAGCTGAGCTTACACCAACTCAGGCAAACAGAACTTCTGCTTAACATTTCACTCAGAAATGCAATACACTGTCACTCCATTGTTGGAAAATAAATCCAAACACCTGATGTGGAAAAAGAAGACACAGTCTTTGATCTCCCAGCATCGAAGGTGTACCATATGTCCAGTCACTGACACTTGCTAGTAGCCAAAAAACTGTTGGGAAATTAGTCAAGCATGTACAGCTTTCTTTCTGTTTAACAGGAGCACTCTTATGGGTACAAAAATATTTTAAATTGCTGATCATCCTTATGTTTGCAGATAATAGATACCAAATTACATGAGTTTCGGCAGAGATCACAGTATCTCTGAATTTAAGATTAGTTTGGAACACTACAAATTCAGCTACGCAGTGCTGATCTGACATAATTTGCCAATGCTGTTCTTGAAAGCATGCGTTCAAGAATAGGGTATTATTCCGGAGCTGTAAGATTTATGTTTAAACTGCAGATGGATAGATCTGCTATTTCTTTGACAAAGTGCTTTGGTAACCCTTTTGAGAGTGAAGTAGTGGTATACTCTTTTTGAAGTGCAGGTAATTGTTACTTGTAGCAGCAGCAACAAGTGAAAGCCCATATTCGAGATGGGTCAGTAAAACAGCCTTACCTCCCCTTATAGGTTCATAGGTAGATACTAGGCTATCTGCGCGAAAGCATTTATAAGCCTAGCCGGAATGTGTTGGCTTTCGCCACCCCCTTAGATTAGTTCCCTGTGTCTCTGTCCAGCAGAGCCATTGAAGTAATCCCTGGAGTAAAATTTCTGTTTCCCATCCACTCGTCAAGGTTTCTCTTGAAAAGGGTTAGTGAGGAGCTCTGCCTAATGTAGATTGGAATCTTGTTCCAGAGCATGGGAAGTCTCCGAGACCGGAATCTATCCCACCAACATGTCCTTTTTATTGTTGTGGTGAGGTTTAGATTCCTAGAGCGTGTTGCTCGAGGGGATATGGTTTTTCTTTAGGTGGAGCATGTCCATCAATTCTGGTTTGGACATGGCCTTGTATGTCAGGCAGAGATCACCTCTGAGTAGGTGGTATACAACCGAGTACAGCTGGAGTTTCTTCAGTCGAGCTGCATAGGGCATCTGTTTGAGGCCAGTGATCCTCTTGGTGAGGTACTTCTGTGGTCTTTCCAGCTGGTGCAGGTGTCTTTTGTAAGGTACATCCCAAATGGGGCATTGTACTTTATGATGGGTCTGATGAGTGATGCGTAGAGGGGCACAATGACCTTTTTTGATCTGGATGCAAACCCTTTTGTGATTAGGTGGGCCACATAGAAGGATTTGCTAACTACTCTAGCAATGTGACTGTCAAAGGAGAGGTTACCATCTACTTGGGTCCCCAGATCCCTTATTACGTCTTCCGTATTTAGGGGGCTGCCACCTATGTGGTAGTTTGTGGGTACTTTGTTTTTTCCAAAGGGGATGACTATGCACTTTTTGGCATTTAGCTTGTGGCCATGGTTTTTGACACCAGGTATCTGTCTCAGTGAGACTCTTTTGGAGGATGTCTGCATCTGCTGGAGAGTCAGTTATAGCCCCTAGTTTGGAGTAGTCTGCGAACTTGGACAGCCATAGTCCTTCTGTGCTTGCCTGTACCTCTGAGAAGTATATGCTGAACAGGAGGGGTCCTAGGACTGAGCCCTGGGGAACACTACTTGTAACCGGTTTAGTCAGACCTAGCTCCCGCAACTCTTATCATGTGGGTTCTGTCCGTGAGCCAGTTGGCAGCCCATCTCGTGACGTAGGGGTTTATGTTCAGGCTGGTGAGCTTGTCTATAATACCTGAATGGGGAATGTTGTTGAAGGCTTTTGCGAGGTCTAGGTAGGCTGTGTGGATCACCTTTCCCTCATCTATAGCCTTGGTAACTGCCTCAAAAATGTCCACCAGGTTTAGGAGGCATGATCTGCCCTTAACAAAGCCGAACTGGGTAGGGTCCAGTGTTTGGAGGTTCCCAATGTCTCTGTTTATGAGATCCATGATGATGTGCTCCATAGCCTTGCAGACCAAGCTAGTCAGGCTTATAGGGCAATAGTTCCCGGGGTCTGTTGTGGCTCCACCTTTGTGGAGCAGAGTAACCATTGCTATGTGCCCCTCTGTGGGCATGTAGCCTGTCGAGAGGCTGAGTTTGAACAGTGTGTTTAGGTGAGGGATTAGTTCTTTGAGCATGTGTAGGATGCAGCCTGAGACACTGTCCAGTCCCATTGATGCTGTGTTTTTGGCTTTGGAGAGGGCTGTTTTAACCTGAGTGCCTATGATTTCAGGGGCACTACATTCTTCTGGTATGGTTATGGGCCCTTTTGGGGGTGAGAGGTGGGTGAAGTTTGCACTGAACCAGTCTGCCAGGATGTTGGCGATATCGGTTGGTTCAGTGTATTTTGTGCCATTGTGCACCAACTCCGAGCAGATCTGAGAATTGCCACTGAGATTCTTGACATAGCTAGAGAATACCTTGTGGTTATATTTGGAGTATTTGGGAATTTTTCTTTCGAAGCTAGCCTTGGATGATTTTATGAGGGATCATAGTTTCTTGCTGATACTGATCAGGGATGTCTTCCCTTCTTGGGATTTTATTCTTTTCTGTACTAGTTTCCTCCTTCTATTATATAGCTTGTTTATGGCAGGGGTCCACCAGACTGGTTTCCTTTTTTCTTGGAGGAGTGAGTCTTGATTTTGCTTGGGATAAGCATGATCCATGCATTCTTGTAGGTGCCCGTAGAGTGCATTAGTAAAGGATTTTGCAGCTTGGACAGCGTTATCCTTTGGCATGGTGGCTTTGAAACTTTCCACCTCGGTTTGCTTTTTAAAAGTTTTTCAAGGTGGTTTCTTTGACTGGGGGTGGGGGCGGAATATGGATACCCAGAGTGATTAGTTTATCGTCAGATCTAACCAGCGAGGGGTTGACCTCCGGGGTGGAACACCGGTCACCCATATTGGTGATGATCAGGTCCAATATGTTGTCACCTCTGGTGGGGGTGTTGACCAGTTGATCCAGGGCATTTGAGTTTATAAATTCCTGGGGGGAATGAAACAAGTCACATAGTAAAAGACTGCACTTGCTTGCGACTTCTGTTGCATTGCCAGTATGTGTGAAATATATACATAAGTGTTGGATAGAGACATTTTTAGAGTATGAGGACACAATATCTTCAAGATCCAAGCTTATATGCACCTCACTTACAAGTTGCCTTGCCTGTTCTGATGTTTAATAAAGCATTGTGTTTATTTCACTGCAACAGGCTCATCTGCTGATATATGGGTCCACTGCCACATTACTCCCACCCATAATGCCAGTATGCAGAAGGTAGGAATCCCATGTCTCCAGTCCATTCTTGCTCCATTTGTTCTGTATTTCTTGGCTATTTTGATAGATTTCACCAGAGATGTCTCTAGCCTTTCTGGTGCCCAGGGCTACTCCCTGATCTAATAATCTCTCGCCTTTAAGTTGAGGACCCCCCCCCCAAAAAAAAAAGTACTCTCATACTTGAGTACCAACAAAAGGCCCTTTCTCTACTTTAAACAGTTGAAAACTATTTGCTGTAAATGCAACAAGTAGCTTGATAAGGTTAACAGGAAGCAATGAAGCCGTGACTGAAAATGCATTATCAGCATTCATTCCTGAAAGACAGTAATGAACTAAACCACACATAGAGCACTAAAGCACTTTAGAAAATTCATGTTGGTATGAAGGGTGTGCCCCCTGGCATCTTGTTCCTAGGGTGGGTGCCCAGTTCACTCCAGCCTAGCTACGTCTCTAGATTTCACTGTACCTTTTGGCAAGAGTTAATCTAAAACTGACAGCCCTTTAAAGTCTGTCTTATGTGGTTGTATATTTTCATCAGTAATCCCATTGTTTTATTATCTGAACAGTTCTCACAGTTTGGCAAACTACAGCAGATGCTGGAGAGTTAACCCCAGCACCAGGAGGTGCTGTCTGAAACAGGCATTTTTGACATGGAAAAGCTGATTGATATTTGTTGGAGTTTGCATCTTATGAGTAAGACAAAGCAGATAAGCAACAGAATGCAAAATCTCCCACTGGTGAAAGATTAATGTTTGAAAAGTGGTTTATGCTGTCATGGCCCTTCTTCTTTAAATATAGAAACTTAATGATTCTTTTAAAATATTCCAGAGTTTGTTTATTCAGACGATTGGTCATCTTTTGGAGTTAACCTTACCGAAATGAAACATTTTCCATAGTTGCAGCACTTGATAGAGCTCCTTCCTCTTTTCTGGAGTGACCCCTTAAGACTATATTAGGTCTTTTGTTCTGTTGGCAGGTAGAAAGCTTGCTATATCCTAGTTACTAACAACTGTTTCAGAAATTCATACTGCCATAAAGGGTATGCTCAAACTGAATCTCCAATTAAGTATGGGACACTTAGTGGACGTTGCCTCCTTCGTTCCCCTTGTGGTTGTAGCAGACTTTGAGATGTACCTCTTCTTGGATTAATTTTCCTGTTATACAGAAAACTGTTGTGCTGTGCTACATCAGTAGGAGGTTTTGGACAACTCTTCAGCAGCGCTGCAGATACCTTTTTTGTCACTGCAGGGTTGCCTGTAGAACAATACGTCAGGCCATCAGGCTTTAGTGATGGATTCGTTTATTCTTGCAGGAAATAATGATTTGTCAGGTTTGTGTTTACTGTTTTTACTGTCTGGTTCAGAGAACTGAGATCCTGATATGTTATGTATATTTACAGTTGATATAAAAAGTGTACACACCCCTGTTAAAATGCCAGGTTTTTGTAAAATAAAAAAATGAGACTATAATAAATAAATTCAGAACTTTTCCCACCTTTAATGTGACCTATAACATGTACAATTCAATTCAGTTGAAAAACAAACAAATCTGTTAGGGGAAAAAATAAAAAACATACAGTAAGCTGTTTGCATAAGTGCGCACACCTTTAAACTAATACTTTGTTGAAGCACCTTTTGCTTTAATTACAACATTCAGTCTTCTTGGGTAGGAGTCTATCAGCATGGCACATCTTGACTTGGCAATATTTGCCCACTCTTCCTTGCAAAAGTGCTCCAAATATGTCAGATTTCGAGAGCATCTCTTGTGCACAGCCCTCTTTAGGTTACCCCACAGATTTTCTGTTGGATTTAGGTCTGAGCCATTCCAAAACTTTAATTTTCTTCTGGTGAAGCCATTCTTTTGTTGATTTTGGATGTATGCTTGGGGACATTGTTGTATTAAAAGGTGAAATTCCTTTTCATCTTCAGCTTTCCAACAGACTCCTGAAAGTTTTGGGCCAAAAGTGACTGGTGTTATTGTGGTCTAATTTTTTATATCACAAAAACCTGACATTTTAACAGGGGTGTGTACAATTTTTATATCCACTGTAGAGACAGTAATGTGTTTTTTTTTTTTTTTAAGCAGGCTATTGCCCTTTCACTCTTTTTATGGAGGCTTTTCCTCCCATTTAGAGAATGGGGTTGTGCAGAGGTGGGACAAAATCCCCTTATAAGACGATGCAGGGGTATATCCTGCTGCAAATGCAGATTTTCTCCATTTTAATTTGCTCAAGTCTTTTCAGATGTTCTTCATGTTTCACTGTTGCAGTCATCACACTTCGGTTATCTGCCTGCAGGTAGCCCTCAGTCGGCACGAATACCAGAGACTTAGTATTTCTGCATTGATTGCTGTCGCTATAGGTCTGACCTCAGGTCGTCATGGGTATAAAAACTGGCAGCCAACCCCAGTACATCAGTCTTTTTTGCCAAGGAGCCTGAACCAGAAGCAGTTTGCATGAGTGCCAGTCGGCCGCTACCTGAGTTTTCGTTTGCGAATTGAATCATCCTGAAGTCTTCTGAAGCTAAGTACCCCATTGGGGATCCTTTTTTGTTTCTCTAACAGATGTCAGAAAAAGTTAACAATTGTCTCGCCTGTGGAAAACAAATGCACACCAAGATTTTCATTCTTACTGCATCACCTGTTTAGACCCAGACCACGACGTACCTCGCTGTCGGTTTTGTGCTTTGTTTAACACCCGAACCATTTGTCATCAGGCCCTTATTGTCACTAAATTCTTTCACTCTCGATCTCCATATTCCAAAATGGTTTCAGTAAGCCATCCAACTACTGATTTTCCCAAAAAAACGTAAGGATAAAGACACAGACCGCACAGGTCCAAAGCTGCCTATGACGCTTCCATTAAGCTAGTCACCAGTTCACCGGTACTCAGTGAGATGCTTTTGCAGCCCCTGATACCAGCTTCAATAGATTCGCAGGCCTCTACCGAGACCCATTTGGAGTCCGGTATGCCGCAAAACTCTTTTTCGACTTTGGAACCTGCAGAAGTTACTACCTTGGATGGGTCCGGAGCCTCTGAGCAGACAACAGCTTCTGAGGAAGTTCTTCGCACTACCGGTGTTTGACACAAACCGACAACTTCAATTTTGTTTAAATCTACTGAGTTTCTAAGGCCAAGAGTATGCGCTACGCCTAGAAAACTGATGACTAAAGTGCATGCACCTGCTCCCTTGCCACAACATAAAATGCTTAGAATGGTTGAAGACCTTATTATGCTGATTAATGGAAGTCAGCCTTTCCCTGATAAGAGGAAAAGAGATCAGCCTCCAGCAGGTTCAACACACCAAGTCCGACTACGCTGAGCTTTCTGATTATGAAGGCATGCACTTATCTGCTTATGAGGATTCAGATGCAGAGGAATCCATTCCCTCTGCCTCTCCTCCTGAGGATTTTTCTTTTGGTGAAACCTTACATGCTTTAAGAGAGCATTTCCATTGGGAATGCCAAGACTATCCTCAGTCCAAAAAGAGACTCAGAGAATTTCTAGACTTGCCACAACATAGGCCTTTAGCAATACCCCAGTCCTGGAAGTTGTTGATGATGTCTTTATGGAATCCAGTCTCACTCCTGATACATTACTCACTGCTCCTAGGAAACCAGAGAGGTACTACAAAGTACCTGACTCTCATAAATTAATTTTCAAAATTCCTACTGCTGACCCAGAGATCATTTCCCAGGGGCCTAAAGGTATCAAGGCAACTACAGCTAAGAATCCCACCCATTCGGACAGGGATTCCAAAGCTTTGGACGTATGGGGTAAGAAAGTATATACTTCTGCAACTCTTGCCATTAGGGCCTTGAATTGTCAGTTTCACATGCTGAAGTATCAGCAACACATTATGGAACTTGTTAAGCAAAAAGTAGCTACCTTTACAGACTGTGCAGAAAATAAAGAATTGCAGGAACTTATGCATTCTGCAAGCCAAGTCAGCAAGCACACATTGCAGTGTGACTTTGATGCCCTAGAAGCATCTTGCAGGGCAGCAGTCACTGGTTCTGTACTGAGAAGACATGCTTGGCTTAAGGAGCAGACCTTGCCAGACCATGTCAAATTAAAGTTATTAGACGCTTCTTTGAACAAAGACAATCTGTTTGGCACCAAAGCAGAAGAGGTTCTTAAAAAGATGGAAGAAAAAGCTAAATCTATGCAGACAGTTAAAGAATTCTTACAAGTGCAGCCTCCTAGATTCAGTAGGCATTGCCCCCTGAAACACTGGTCCGTCCCAGCCCCCTCCAGGTCATCTCAAACTAGACCCAGGGGAAACAGGCCACCCAGACTACAGTCTCAGGGTATGCAGAGATCTAAGCAATGGAGTGCCCCCACCCCCAAAGCAAGGAGTGCTAAGCCACCCCCTTATGGGAAGAATTCCCAATGACTTCTCAACTCCACTCCCCACCTCTGCCCAACTGCTTGTGCCCCTAGGAGGTAAAATTGCCCAAAGTGCAAAAATCTGGACTTCCATCACCAAAGACCAATGGGTCCTCAACATTATATCCCAGGGGTACAAATTTTACTTCCACTCACTGCTAACCCCAAAAGGGTTCCCAGACCTTCCTCCAAACCAGTGGGCTGAGGCAGAAAAACAAGTTCAATCCCTGCTCTCTATAAGGGCAATTCAACCTGTTCCTATGGAACAGATAGGTCAAGGGTTCTATTCCAGACTTTTTCTGGTACCCAGAAAAGAGGGCACTTGGCACCCAATCATAGATCTTTCCAGCCTGAACACCTTCCTGGTGGTACCAAAATTCAATATGCTCACCCTGCATCAGCTTTTTCCTATGCTGGACAAAGATGCGTGGGTAGCTACCCTAGACTTAAAAGAAGCCTATCTGCACATCCCTATAAGGGACTTATGCTGTAAATATCTATGCTTCAGGGCAGAATCTATGCATTATCAGTTCTCTGCACTTCCCTTTGGCTTATCCACTGCTCCCAGAGTATTCACAAATTGCCCAGCTCCAACAATTTCTTACTGCAGACAGAGAAAAATTCAAATTTACCCGTACTTGGACGACTACCTGATTCAGGCAGACAGTCAGGAAATGCTGTTGCAGCACCTACATTTGTAAAAAAATCTTCTAACCTCCCTGGGGTACACCATTAACTAAAATAAATCAAAACTAGTCTCCAGTCAACAGATTGTATTCCTGGGAGCAAGCTTGGACACAGCATCCCAGATGGCGTCCCTTACCCCAGGAAAAACGAGTCTGTCTGGCAGACTGCTGCAGTCAAATGGCCACCAAAACCCAGCTATCCGCAAGGAAAATCCTGCAGGCCCTAGGGTTCATGGCCTCATGCATCCTACTAATTCCATATGCCAGACTGCATATGAGGAAACTTCAATGGTACTTGTTTTTGGTGCCAACATTCTCAGGCTCTGCAAACTGTCATTCCTATCATACCTTGTCTAAGGACAGAGTTTCTTTGGTGGGCAGCAGCATGCAACCACAAGGGGCTACCCTTTACTCAACCCGACGCCGCCCAGACCCTAATCACAGATGCATCAGATTATGCCTGGGGAGCACACCTGGATGACAAGTGCATTCAGGGCCACTGGAACCCAAGTCAAATTCATCTGCACATAAACCAAAAAGAGATGCTAGCTGTGCAGCACACTCAAACAGCTTTCAGATCCCTACTATCACCAGGACCCCTGTAAATAAAAACATACACCACCACAGTTATGTGGTGCATCAACAAGCAGGGGGGAACCCACACTTACCCACTCTGCAGGCTAGTCATGGCCCTGTGGAACACTGCCTTGGACATGCAGGTCCATCTGATAGCTCAGTTCCTGCCAGGCAAACAAAACAGACTGGCAGATGACTTAAGCAGAAATCTTCTATACCCACACAAATGGCAACTAGAGCCCAGAACCTTCAACCTTCTGATTCAGAAATGGGGGACCCCAGAGGTGGATTTCTTTGCCTTCCCCTTCCATCACCAGCTCAGCAAATTCTGCACCAGGACACCTCACAGTAGGGCCTGGAAAGTGGATGCCCTATCCTTCCAGTGGGTAAACCTCTCAATCTATGCATTTCCCCCTCTGCCCCTTCTTTCAAGAATATTGCTCAAGATAAAACAGGACAGACCAAGGACAATTCTGATTGCCCTGGACTGGCCATGCCAGCACTGGTACCACCCACTCCTGTGCAGCCCATCACTGGTGCCACCCTGGCACCTACCTCAGAGCCCCACACTGCTCACTCAGCAGGGGGGACAGATCTTGCATCCACAACTGCAAATCCTGAATCTTGTAGCCTGGCTTATTCCTTGAATTCTCCCCCAGTGACCAGCCTAACCAAGCAGGTACTGGACATCATTCTTGAAGCCAGAAGACCCAGTGCAAGGAAATTCTATGCTGATAAGTGGAAAAGGTATTTTTCCTGGATTCAGTCTAAAGGAGAGGACACAAATTTGCCCTCCCTACCTCTAATCTTGGATTACTTAGCAGATGTACTCCACAGAGGCCTATCCTTTTCCTCTATTAAGATCCATGCCTCTGCCATCTCAGCTCATTACAACTCTTAGCCACCCCTATTCTCTCACCCTCTCATCAAACAGTTCCTGAGAGGGGCAAACAACTTAAGGCCACTACGAAGAGCACCCACCCCTGCTTCCTCTCTTGGAAGACAGCACAGCTCCTGGCCATCACTTCATCAAGAAGAGTGTCTGAGCTACAAGCACTTATGGCCATGGAACCCTTCATCATTTTTCATTCTGACAGGGTCTCCCTCAGGACTAATCCTTCCTTTATGCCCAAAGAGGTGTCCAGTGTGGCTCTCGACCAATCTATCCATTTGCCAACCTTCTTCCCTATTCCTCAAAATAAAGGGGAAAGGATCCTGCACTCCTTGGACGTGCACAGACAGCTCAGATTCTACCTGGATAGGACTAAACCCTTCAAGAAACCTGACCACTTACTACTCAGTTTTGCATCAGGGGCAGAGGGCAAGGCCATTTCAAAACAGACAATTTCCAAATGGATAGCACACTGTATCCATTTCTGCTACAAACACCATGGGAAACCAACCCCTCAGGGGGTCATAACACATTCCACTAGGGCAACTTATACCTCTACAGCATTCCTCAGGGCAGTCCCTACTAGGGACATTCTGGAGGCTGCTACCAGGAGTTCTGTACACACATTCACCAAGTTTTACCACCTGCCTATATTTTCCAAATCCAGGGTGGGTTTTGCAACTGCAGTCCTGCAGGGCATACTAGCCAGCCCAAAGACTTCTTGACTGCCTCCACCCTTTCTACAGCTTTGGGAATCAACCCAAGTGTGATGACTGCAACAGTGAAACATGAAGAACATAGTACAGTTGTGTACACTTACCATAAATATAGATGTTCAAGTGTATTCCCTGTTGCACTCCTGGTTTCCCTCTCTCCAGCCCCCTTCTCTCTCTCTATCTGTCTCTCCTCTCTGTGTATACTACTCACCCCTTGCAGGGGTATTGGTATTGGTATTTACTTTTTACTGGTGGAGATTTTTCTACCATAGCTTAGCTCCCTGTTGGGAGGCTCCTGACATTTGGGGCAAGAAAAACTGATGTAATGGCATCGGCTGCCTGTTTTTATAGACCTGATGTCAGACCAGGAGTGACAGCAACTGACGCAGGAATACTAAGTCTCTGGTATTTAGGCCGACTGAGGGCTACCTGCAGGCAGATAACCCAAGTGTGATGACTGCAACAGTGAATACACTTAAATATCTACATTTATAGTAAGTGTACATAACTATACTTTCTTAATGCCATGATGGTAATGGGCCCCGTTCCTAAGTCAAAGTACGATACAATTAAAGTTCATGAGTGAGGGAGTGGTTACTGCCTTGAAACTAGTTTTATTGGCCATTTTGGGTCAATTCCTAACTCCTCGATCTCCCTCTCTTAAAACCCGATTGCCTCATGGTTTTGGTGTCTTTTCAGACTTGTTGGCTGTTGGTGAAGCACCCACCAAGAGGAGAAAACGCTGAGAGAAGAAAGGAGCCACTTTTGAGATTTTAAGTATTTTGCTTCAGATTATGTGTTAAGTTTTTTCTGCATTGCCGCCTACTTTTGAGCATTTTCTGGCTTGTTAAACTTGATTTATGTGTTGGTAACTGTATTTAGAACACAACCTAGAGCTGATTATTGAATTTCCTGCCTGCACTTATTTTTAAAATAGTTTTTTTCTTAAAACTTGCATTTTATCCGTCTCTGGCCTAGCACTCAAGTGTGGGGTCATTTACTGCACTGTTCTAACTTGTTGATACCTGTGAACCTCTGCTTTCCTTAAAAAAACTAAAAAATCTTGCTTTTTTCCCACTTTTCTGAGATTTAAAAAAGTTCAGTTACAGATTTGCTGTTCTGAACTGTTTGTAAGTTTCTTGGAGGCCATTGTTTGCTTGGGCTAAAGGGAAGTCTCTGTGTTCATCAGTGGCAGTGATAAACATTGAGCAGCCTGCCTGCCCCTGTGGGAGTGGTTACTGCCTTGAAACTGTAGTTTTATTGGCCATTTTGGGTCAATTCCTAACTCCTTGATCTCCCTCTCTTAAAACCCTCTTTGTGCGGTTTTGTGCGTTTTTGCGCATAGCGCAACATCGGGCAGCGCCGCCTAATTGGGTTTAAACTATTCCTGGCTCCACGAAGTGTGCTCTTCACTTTTTCCCTTAGAACTGCTCTATCTCTCAAAGTAAACACCATATTTTCATTCTAAGGCCTCTCACTGGTCCAAATAAGTAATTTTACAAGTTAGCACTAATAAACCGTAAGCACTGCTTACTCTTGTACTCTCTACGATTACCTTGTCCCCTACTGGTCAGTTTTAATTCAGTTCCCTGTATTACTCTAGCATGTCCAAAGGTCAGTCAGTGGTTTTCTCTCCAGTCCAGCTGGTGAATCTGGGAATTTTGAGGCAATGTTACAACTGTCTCATGAACACGGACAACCCTCTCCTCCTCCAAACAGGTTCGAATATATGTGAGAGATGCAACCATATTGCCAAACTGGAGGCTGAGCTCTCTCATCTAAAAACTGGTGTAACCAGTCAGGAGGAGAAGGTAACCTCACACAACACAATTCCAGTATCACATAGTCCCACCACAACAGCGAACCAAACACATAAAAGCACAAAAACTTACTCAGAGGCTCTAAATATAAATCTACCTAAGCAACAGAGACCTCCAAAGCAGACGTACAAGCAAACGCTACCCCAAAACAAAACACGTACAACATATAGCACACAAAGTCAGTGTGCCAAGCAGTCACAGCCCTTAAGGTTGAATAACACACCTGATACTCTTGTAATAGGTGATTCTATTGTCAGACACACTGACGTCCCGCTCACCAGGCTGAATAAAGAGAAGGTCACAGTGAGCTGCCTTTCGGGTGCTAGGATCCGCCACATAACGCAAGCACTCAGATCACTCCAAAGCAAATACAAATATAACTTGGTCATTGTACATGCTGGCGTGAATGACCTGAGACGTACCTCCCTTGACTACATGAAAAGAGACATAGAAGAGCTCTCTGATCATGTAGCCCAGGCCGGTATGACCCTGACCTTAAGCAGCATCTTACCCTCACCTAGAATGATGCCACAGTATAAAGACAAAATGATCAATTTTAACAATTGACTAAAATTTTGGTGTCATTCAAAGGGGATCCCAGTGTCTGTCAGCCTGGGATGACATGCTCGACAAGCCACGCTGCTTCACTAGGGACGGCTTGCACCTGTCACCCCTGGGCTTTCGGATATTGGCAAAGGCTCTTGCCACCCCCATAGTGCCTTTTTTAGGCAAGACTCAAAAGTCAAACCCACCTCCATAGACAGCACAAGGAACAAGAAACTAAGGGTAATGCTGCTAAATGCCAGAAGTCTTAACCTCAAGATGCATGCACTCAAAGCTCTCCTCAGTATGGAGAACATCGATATCTGTGCAGTGACAGAAACCTGGTTCAAGGCTCCAGAGAGCACCCCAGCACTACCAGGTTATATCTCATATCATGCTTTTCGACCCCAAAACCCGGACCGAACCACAAAAGGAGGGGGAGTTTCCATATTTATCAAGGATATCCACACCTCCAGGTTAGTGGCATTGCACGAAGTATCGGAGACCATCCATGTGCAACTGACAGTGGGCAAGACTGCTTTTCAGTTTATAGCATCCTACAGACCACCCTCTCAAAGTCAGGAATCCCACTCGGCTTTCCTGAAAACATTGGAGAACATGAAGATCTCTCCGAACACCATTATACTGGGCGACTTCAACTACCCAAACATAGACTGGGAGCATTACTCAAGCCCCAGCACCTTAGCCCAAAGGTTCCAGGAATTTATAAACTCAAATGCTATGGAACAACTAGTCACCACTCCCACAAGAGGGGAAAACATACTAGACCTGATAATTACCAACATGGGGACTCTATGCTCCATACCAGAAGTATATCCCTCGTTGGTAAGATCAGACCATAAATTAATTTCACTGGATATCCACTTCCCGACCCCACCCCCAGCCCAGAAAACCACAGTGAAAAACTTCTCAAAAGCGAACTTCACACTTCTCAAAACCGAAGTGGAATCCTTCAAGGCCCCAGAGCCAGTGGAAACTACGTCCCAAACTGCAGAATCCTATATAAACGCATTCTGTGGACATCTCCAGGAATGTATGGATCATGCTATTCCAAACAAAATCAAGACCCAATCATCCAAAGGCAGGCGTCCAGTCTGGTGGACCCCAGCCATAAATAAACTGTACAACAGAAGGAGGAAGCTACTACATGATGGAGCAAAATCCCTAAAAGGGAAGGCATCTCTGATCAGTACTAGCAAAAAATTACGATCCCTCATAAAATCCTCCAAGGCCAGCTTCGAGAGAAAAATTGCACAGGACACTAAAGACAATCATAAGGCTTTTTTCAATTATGTTAGGAACCTGGGATGCAACTGCCAGACTTGTTCTGAGTTGATTCTAAATGACAAAAAATACACTGAACCCACAGACATCGACAATATCCTGGCAGACAGGTTCAGTGCAAACTTCTCCACCCCCTCCCCCCAAAAGAGCAAGTATCTGTCCTGGCAGAGTGCAGCCTCCTAAACATCTCTGATGCTCAGGTGAAGGCCGCCCTCTCCAAAGCAAAAACCACTGCTTCCATGGGACCAGATGGCATCCCGGGTTGTGTCCTACATGAACTCCAAGAAGAACTAATCCCTCAAGTAAAACTGCTGTACAATCTCAGCCTCACTACAGGTTATGTAACCAAAGAATGGCGTACAGCAACAGTGGTCCCACTCCACAAAGGTGGCGCCTCTGCGGACCCTGGAAACTATCGCCCCATAAGCCTGACTAGCCTAGTCTGCAAGGCTATGGAGAGGATCATCATGGAACTCATAAACAAAGACATTGGGGACCTACAGACACTAGATCCTACCCAATTTGGCTTCGTCAAGAGCAAATCCTGCCTTTTGAACCTGGTCGACTTCTTCGAAACAGTCACCAAGGCCATAGATGAAGGGAAGGTAGTCCACACAGCCTATCTTGACCTCACAAAGGCATTTGGCACAATACCCTACTCAGGCATCATAGATAAGCTATCCAGCCTAAACATAAACCCCTATGTCACAAGATGGGTCGCAAACTGGCTCATAGACAGAACCCACAAAGTCAGAGTTGCTGGGGCCATGTCAGACTCAAAACCGGTCGTAAGTGGCGTCCCACAAGGTTCTGTCCTGGGACCTCTCTTGTTCGGTATTTACTTTTCTCAGATACAGGCCAACGTGGGAGGACTATGGCTCACCAAGTTCGCAGATGACTGCAAACTGGGTGCCATAATTGACTCTCCAGCTGACACAAACATCCTTCAAAAAGGTCTCGCAGAGATGGATAACTGGTGCCAGAGCCATGGTCTAAAGCTAAATGCCAAAAAGTGTATAGTCATACCCTTTGGCAAAAACAATGTGCCCACAAATTACCACATAGGTGGTAACCCATTAAGTACAGAGAAAGTAATTAGGGATCTGGGGACCCAAGTTGATAGCATTCTCTCCTTTGACAACCACATTGCCAAAGTGGTTAGAAAGACCTTCTACATAGCCCACCTCATCATGAAAGGATTCGCATCTAGATCAAGAGAGGTAATCGTGCCTCTTTATTCATCCCTCATCAGGCCCATCATAGAATACAATGCCCCCTTTGGGATGTACCTTACCCGACACCTGCAGCAATTAGAAAGACCCCAAAAGTACCTCACCAGGAGGATCAAGGGACTCAAACAGATGCCATATGCTGCTCGGTTAAAAAAACTCCAGCTCTACTCAGTTGCATACAGCCTACTTCGAGGTGATCTATGCCTGACATATAAAGCTATGTCCAACCCAGAATTAATGGACATGCTCCACCTCAGTAAATCTAAATCCCGTAGAGCCACGCGCTTGAGGGACTTGAACCTCAGCACAGAAATAAATAGAACATGCTGGAGGGACAAATTCATAACCCAGAGGCTCCCTTCGCTCTGGAATAGAATTCCAATTCATGTTAGGCAGAGCACCTCACTGACTCTCTTCAAGAAGAATCTTGATGAGTGGATGGGGGATCGTAGGTTTTTCCTGGGGATTACTTCCATGTCACTATTAGACAGAGGCACAGTAAACTAAACTTTAAAAAGAGCACAGTATACTCAAATCAAGGGGTGGCATAAGCCAAACACAATCGGGCTAGGCTTATAAATGCCCCAGGGCAGATAGCCTAGTATGAACCTGTGAACCTATGAAATTAGTATTTCAGTATTTGATGTTAGCCAGAGGTGCTCTTCGCAGCACCCACAATGTGCCCAGTAGTGACCCCTCCTGCAATTAGTATGGTGGATGTGTAGATTTCTTTTGTATAAGACTCATTGCTCCTACAACTATTGAAACTGTCTGGGTATCTTTCTTCCAGATTGCTGTCGTTTCTGTCTGCAAATATTGATATTTTATGACCTTGTGTCTCTCTCTATGCAAGACACTGTAGTCAGTAATCAATGTTGCTTTTGTCTTCTTTTCATGGACTATTATATCTGGTTTTCTAGCATCTATCTTTTGAACTGTTTGTAGTGGGTGATCCCATGTGATATCAACTTCATAGTATTCTATGATGCTTGTTTGCAGCTCATGTTTCCAGTGTTTTTTTTCGGCTACTTCAGTATTATAATGTTTGCATAATCTCCAGTGCAACAGTCTTGCCACATTATTATGCCTTTCAATATGCAGTTCTTCTGCCATTAGTATATCACAACCAGCAACAAGGTGTACAACTGTTTCCAATTCTGTTTTACAGAACCTACATTTGTCTGTTTCTCCCACATGTTCAATCGACTTTGTAAACCAGCATGTACATAGCCCACTGTCTTGCGCCACCAATATTAACCTTTCATATTTTGGTTTGAATTTGCCTCTCCTTCATCATTCCTGTGTTCGATCATGATCAACATGGGGTTCTACCAGGAGTTTTCTTATACTTGCAACTATATTTATGCATATTTCTTGCCTTTTCATCTGATCCTTCACCTTGTATTCTTTCATTTGTTTTCTGGCGCATTCAGTTGCTGCCTGATTTTTATCTACTTCTGGTTTGATTTCTGTTCCCACTTGACGCCGATATGCTTCTGCTAGACTAAGCAGGGAAGTCATCTTAGATTTATTCTCCTCATGTTTCAAACTATTCACTATGTTTTGGTTTTGTGAGCTCAGCAGCTATGTATGCAGTTCCACGATTGCAGATCTATACGTGTAATCAATTTCAAGTAGGCCCATACCTCCTTTGGAATGGGAATATAAATCAGTTGATGAGCATGACGCATTCTTCTTGTTTTCCTGTCTAATCTATCCAGCACCTTTTGGTGCCAGTCAGTCACTCCAAAACTATAATTAGGACAGGAAGAGCAAATTGGCTTATAGCTTTTGAATTTTGTTCCTAGTTGTCAATGCTGCTTTCAGGATTAATTTAAGTTGTCTGAAATAGTCCTTACTAAGTTTTATTTGCATTTGTTTGTTTTATTGTTGATCCTTCATCAGTTCCCAAATGTTTGTACACTCCCTCTTGCTCAAGTTCTTTTATATCACATTCTTGTCCCAAACTGATGTTTTCTTGGTGTTGCAGCTTTCCTGATGTAAAGGTTGCTTTTGCACATTTATCGAGACCAAATGACGTTCTTATGCCATCTGAAAAAGGTTTTGACTACTTGCAGTTGTGCTTGTGGTTGTCATCTGATGAACTATACAGTTTTAAATCATTGACAAAAAGAAGATGAGAAGTCTTTGCACATTGTTGCTTTCTGAGAGCCAAATTATAGCCATGACCTAATTGACAGCTTAATGGGTTAAGGACAAGGCAAAAGAACAATGGTGACAGATTCACCCTGGAATATCCCCCTTTGGGTTTTTATTCCTGGAATAATAATTTATCCTTTATCATAGTTTAACTGCAGAGTGGTTTGCCACTGTTTCATGGTCACTGCGATTTAATTTATCAGTGTAGGGTGTACATTATACATTTTTAAGCGCTCTTTTATCCATGAATGTGGCATACTGTCAAATGCTTTTTTGTAGTCTATCCATTACATACTTTGATTCATCCCCTTTTTACAGTTCTCCACTATGACTTTATTTAATAACAAATTATCCTTTGTTCCATATGGCTTCTTTTATTGCCCTTTTGGTCTATTGCCATAATTCAGTTTTCTTCTAAGTTACTATAAACTCTGTTGGCATCAATTACAGTGCATAGTTTATACATTGTTGGAAGGCAAGTTATTGGTCTATAATTTTTAGGGTAGCTTGCAGGTTCACTCTTAAATAGGAGCATTGTTTTTCCTGTTGTTAGCCAGGTTGATGTCTGTTCGGGGTGCGCATAGAAATAGTTGTTACTCATGGCTAAATGTTTGTGCAAAGATGTTAATACTTTTAACCAGAAGGGGGTTTCCAATTAGAGTCTTTTCTTAACTTTGTTTCAGTCTCTCTGGCTGTTACTTCATCCCATTTCATATCCTGTACCTTTGAACTTCTTATTCTTTCTTTTACTTTTTCCATCCGTTTAGCATCTTTGTTGTATTCCACAGGGCCGTCATAAATGCTTCTCCAAAATGTATCTCTCTCTTTTTTTTTTTTTTTTTTTTGTGGTCTTTCAATTCCTTTTACCTTGTTTCCCAATTCTCTATAAAACTTTTTTGAGTCATCAGTAAATTGCTTATTTTGTAGTTTTCCTTTATATTTATCTGTGTATCTCCTACGTTTTTCCTGCCTGTTTTGATATTTTTAGTTTATTATTTGCAGTAGTGAATGATAAATCCTGATCCTTTATGTGGATTGCTTTTTTCACATATATCTTTTTGAATAGTTTTGTTGATCTGTTCCGTTTTCTCTACTTTTCTAACAGTGACACATCTTGTCTTAATTGCTTTATAGTTTTCTCTAGTCGACATTTGCATGATGGCATTCATATCTCCCCTTCCTTTCCTTTATTACCCTGTGTTCTGTGGTAGAATTTTATCTGTTATTAATTTAGTTGCACGGTAATTATATCCTGTTTACTTTTGTTATATCGCATGGATCTCTGTATCTTTTGGGGTTTGATTGACCTTCTGCAGTCTATTTCTTTCATTGATCTTCATATGTCTATGTCTATTAAATCAAGCAGCTCCTCTCTAAGCTAATTTTTTTCTAAACTGAGTGCACATTTTTTTGTTCTGCTGTGGTAATTTCTGAGTTAGATTTTCTACACTGAAACCTTCACTTGGTAGGTACTCCTTAACCTCAGTTTCTATTTCTTTAACGTCCCCATTACTAATCTTATTTTGTACTTTTCCTCTGTCTTCTTATTTTTTGTAAACTTTTCCATATTCATATTCATTTACCTGTGTTTCTCTTGAAATATCTTTGGTGCTCTTTTTGTATTGATTAGTTTTGCTTTCTCCTTTGCATAAATATTGCACCATGTTAAATCTCTCTTTCTTTCCCATGTCTATATTTCTCCTTCAGATGTCTGCTGATCTTTCTGTTTCTCCTTCCTTTGGGGACCTGTTCCATCATGCTGTGACGTAACCTGTGTTAGACCTTTTACACCAAATCCTTCACTTCGCAGGCATTCCCTAACTTCAACTTCTATTTTTTTAACTTCTGCTTTACTAATCTCCTTTTCTACATTCCCTCTCTGTGATATTTTTTTATTGTGAAATTTTCTATATTTCTGTCTGGATATCATTTTATACTGATTAATTTGGCTTTCGACTTTGCATAAATATTGCACCATATCAAGTCTCTCTTTCTTTCCCATGTCAATATTACTTTTTTATACTTTTCAAAAATCTCTAGGTTTTGTTGTTTATATTTTCGCACTTCATCAGATGCATTTTTTCCAAACATATGTAAGTTTCTTCGTGTTTTTCACAGATCTGTTGTATTGATGAACACACATTTTTATTTGAAGCTTCTGACAGTTTTTCGTGTGGAAGTATTTTTCTTTCCTCTAATTTCTGGCTTAATCTTTTTTGTATATCTTGTGTCTGGAAATTCAAGGCATTTTGCATAACAGTAACAACACATAATTTCTTTCTTATCCTCAGTAGTCCACTCTGTCGTCTTTATGGCTCTTCTTTGGCCTATCAGTTTTTGTGATTTTTTGAGGACTGCTACTTCCTTCTACAACAGGGAGGCCATCCTCAACCTGGGCCTGGCCTGGCCCCGTTGTAGGAATGTTTCTATATCTTGAGGATTCTACACTGTCAATTTTTCCAGTCCTGCCACCAATGTGCCTACCAGGATTGGGCACTTTGTTATACTGGGTCTTGTGCACCCAGCTCTCTTTTTAAATTTTTGACCTACTTCTGTCCATGATATATACTATATAAAATACAGTCTATATATCAGTGTTGTCTTGGTGGGATTTTGTGAAAAAACAGGGTCCACTTCGTGAAGGTACTGACCCAGACTTGAGGATGAATTGTTTCAGCAGTACTACTGTACTTTACTTCCTGACTTCTCTCTCCATTCAGACCCCCGGATACTGTATAGCTTTTGTCATTGTTATTCAGGTTTCAACAAATCATTAGGAATCTCTTGCTAGTTATAGTTTTTGAGGATTCTTAAAGATGAATGAAACCATACTCATTTTCTCTTCTAATATTTTCTGGTTGCTGCAATGTCTACTTTTTGTGTATTTTTCAGACTACCCACTGTATCTCTTTCTGGGGCAAGCTATTTTCTGTATTCCTCTGCAGTTCACCAGGAAAGTCATATAGGGCCACTTCTCTTGTTTGTCCTTAAGTCATTTTCCGCAACAGACTAGAGGGCAGCATTTTAGCCTGCACAGGAATGATAGATGTATTTTGAACTTTGTTTTGACAAAAATTGAATTCCAGAGTCATATATTAAATGAATGTTTGTATCTCTGGAACTGTGAATGATAGCAAATATATATAGGTGATGAGTAGATACTGTATTTTGCAGTGATAGTATTAATTTTGAAACAAAGCATAAACCTGATTTTGTAAGCTGCGATAGTCATAGTACAACTGATAATGTTTGTTTTCCAATTGCAATATCATAGTAGCTCTCTACCTACAACCTTACTATCAAAAGCAGTTGTGTTACTAAGATGCTAGCTATAATGTTATACCCAGCAGTATCTACTGCTGTTCTCCCTGGGGAGACATTTACTGAAATCTGATAGCTGTTGTTCATTATCCACTAGCTGCTTTATTCATTGCAAGGTCATGTAGGAGCTGGAGTCCGTCTCAACACTCGGTAATCACAAGGCAGAAAGCCTTCTCCCAGATAGTTTGTGTTTCACAGGTTAGTTATTATAATCTGTGTAAATAAAAACACACAGAAAGCATGCTTGCTCAGCATTTGTATTAGACACACCATAAGTGCCGAGGGGAGTTTTTAAGTCTGTTGGGTAAACTTGAAGCTCCTATCATACGGTACTTTGTTGCTCATATAGTTGTTGGAATATAAATTTAAATATGAATGTCTTTGCAGCCATACAGGCTTTCTTTTAAGCAGCTGGTCCTGGTGAAAGTCACAATATTAGTAGTAAGCTGAGCATGATTGGTCATACTTCCCTATCCAAAGCAGTAGTTCTTAGCTCTTCCTTTGGGATTCCTACTTATTCCCAGGTAAAATGAGAGATATAATCCCTCCACTAGGTCGTGGGTATGTACCAGGGCTTTTACACTGTGAGCTGTGCCTGGTATTCCTCTTGGGGGAGACATCCAGAGGCCATTCTGAATAGATGTCTAACCCACCTCTACTGACTTACTTTAAGCCAGAAGTGCAGTGAATGAATTCTGAAATCCTCCCAGATTACTAAGCTCCTCAGGTTGGTATACAGAGTGAGCTCGTAAATTGTATTGGCAGTCATTTTTTTCTGTCACAATCCCGCTCTCATGATCATGACCATAGATGAGAATGACTGTAAACTGCGATCATCATAGCTGCTGCACATAGTTTTTTTTGTCTACCGTAATCATGACCATATCATGGTGCAGGGTATTATTTGTCATTGTAATCCCTAGAACTGTGTTGTCTGGAACTTTGTCCTCCTAAACTTAGTTATGGGGAAATAACAAATAAACAGAGATCCAAAATATGAACAAAGTGATGGCTGTTTTGAAAACACAGAGAACCTCATCAAGATCAAAGATATCAAGACCCATCCCTTCATCCCAGTCCTGGGGTGATGCTTTCTGGTGAGCAGCTGGTTAGCTGGGTAATTCCCATAGTCTGGTTGGGCTGAGTTTGAAAAACTGTGTAGAGCCACTGTATGGGTTCACCTTCCACAAGATGAAGGGGGGATCAGATGTTTTGCCTGTTGAATGGGAGGCTGGAATGTTACATAGTAAAATAGCTAGACCTGGATAAAGCCTGGCAAACAATACTGGCTTTTGTTACAGGAATGTCATCTCAGTTCTGGGAAAGCAGCTGGAACTTGTGCTGGAGGCTGAAAATTACCATCTATATTTTTTCTTACCCTTGCACACAGTATATTGTTTCTAGGACCATACTTCCTAAACAGGGGTCATTGCTCTCCTGATTTGTACATCTCCCTTAACATTAAGCAAACTAATTGTACTGCCTAAGCCACCTTTGACCATAACACCACAATAAGGTGTTTCTTTAGTTTTCCAAACCAAGTGTGTCATTTTTTTCTGATCTTCAGTTGTGCTGATAACTGCTTGTGAAATAAAGCTGTTATTTTTTAGCATTCTGTGCATATACAAAGGGAGAATCCCTATCTCAACCATTGTCAGAAATGGATAAAGTAGGTGTCCTTGTGTTTGTCTCAAATTAAGCTGTCAATGACGTGAATGAAAAACACTGAGGTCTGTTATTCTTGTATTTCAAGAGATATTGCAATAATGGATACTTGCATAATTCCAGCAATTAGCAAATGCTTATAATTTCTGTAGTCACATCAAAGCCTGTCCATTTAGCTGTTTTTCATCTACCCATCTGTCTCTTACTGATCATCAGTGAAACACATTGCATGTGTTATTCAGATATTGTGGAACTGTTCAGTAGGTCTGACTTTGAGAACCCACCCACATGTATATCATTGATTGTTTGGGTTCATCCTTTCCACCAGTTATAATTAATCCATTTCTACAGGTCAGCACTTCTATTTTTTCCACCCATGCGTTTTGAATTAGGGTAATGGTTAACACTGTTGATGTTTTTGCATTTTTTCATGTTTTGATCTAAATCTTTAAAGTGCACTTTTGGCTGTCAAATTACCAGTCAAGACCTGTAGTGGCATTGTCTTTATTGTTTCAGGGTGGAGCACAGCATCAAGGTACTAGTGAATTAGATCTTCCACTCAGTGAAGTTGCAAGTACAAGCTTTTGGTCTGCCTCAATGAAAACAGTTATGATGATTGAGAGATCCTTCTGCAGGGACCAATAAGGGAACCCTTTATGCAGTTTCAGGACCAGGGCAAAATGTCATCATGAGGATCAGAACTTCAAACGTAGGTCATGGCATAGCGTACCTGAAAGTAATTTTATTTCAGAAATGACTTTCCAGACCCTGCAGGTGTTATGTTTCTGCTTGATTAACTAGTACTTGAGTCCCCATCAGCCCTTGTCCTCCATGCAAGAAAAAGAGACAGGAGGAAGCACTTTCTCAGCTCTCTCTCTCTCTCTCTGTGTCTGTGTGTGTGTGTCTGTGTGTGTGTGTCTGTGTGTGTGTGTCTGTGTGTGTGTGTGTGTGTGTGTGTGTGTGTGTGTGTGTGTGTGTGTGTGTGTGTGTTCTAGGAAGTTGCTGACCCAGCCATCCCTCGGCTGATTAGTTGAAGCCTGTAACTGACCAGCCTCATTCCCTGGAAGTGGAATTTTAAGTATTTAGTCAGACCAGCCACAGATGTGTTTGTAGTTTACCCTCCAGCTGTACATGTCAGTCCTAGTTGGAAGGGAAGGGGTCTTTGAATGTTCCAATACTAGGACTTGTGGTTCAATACTTGGATATCAGGGATTCAATGTAAGGTGGCAGAGTGTGTTGCTGGTGAAAGAAAGTACCCTCAGGGAATACATTCTGCAGCCACTGTTATGGCTGGCACAGGCATGTTTCCCTTTTATGCTGCCATTGGTAAGTGCACTTTTGTACCTTGGTTTCATGTCGTCTTGATATCAGTTGAGCCTCGGACACATATTCATTGTAGCATGTAAGTTCCTGCATGAGTTCAGGTCTAGAGGCAAAAAAGCAGAGTTGTACTGTCTTCTGATTTTTCTTTGATGCGTCAGAGATCCCACTGACCACTGTCTGTTGAGCAGACAGGGACATTAAGTCCATATCTAATTCCTTCCCATTCCTCAAATGACCCCTTCTTTTATGATATCTTAAAACTTATGACACCCAGCATGGGCTGGTCTTGTGACCTTATCCCATTCAGTAGAAGTCTCTTATTGTGTATCTGGGAGAAAAGCCTAAGAAACCAAACTCTGGATATCTTATCCCTTTGGAAACATTCAGCACTGATGCTGTTGAGGTTGTCTGGAGCCATCTTGTGTCTGCCTGTGTGACCTATAAGAAGGCAGATCACAAACTCAAACCCAGTCAACTAGATTCCCTCACCAAACATCCTCGAACTGACTGCTTTGTGATACTTTCATTTCAGCATAAGTTTCGGCGACCACAGTACTTTACAACACTGACACCTTACAATGAGTTAGAAGCTTTTAATAGTGCCTGCACTGGTGGTATAGAGTGATAAAACCCTGAGTACAGCCAAGTGACAAGAGTTTGACTAACAACTGAAGTGCTTGATAACATAGGCAAGGAGGATGGATCTGACCATCCTGGGGCATGTATTATGGTTGCAACTCAGCTAGCACTCTGACAGGGTTTCAGCTGGAGACTGAAGGCCCATCATGTTGCAAAGAGTTAGTGCCAATAAAGACATGGGTGTGACAACTAAAGCTAGTGATGGTTACCCCCGTCAGCTCATATGGGGAAAGATGCATGCACGGACAAGGGGACATAGGCAGCCCTTGTAGTGACACAAGTGATCACATCACAACCCAGGTGGGATTAGGCCAAAATATGAAAAATGCTGTTATTGCCAGGATATTGGCTGGTGAGAGTGGAATGTACTCTTATGTCTGCCTGGATAATGCTCTCCCTCCTGAGAGAGTAGTGTTTGATCGAAGGGTGGCTTGATGGCCATCAGGTATGGGAGAATAAACAATACAGAAAAAAAGGTTTGGACAGTTGCGGTAAGAAAGTGTATTTCCAGGTTGCAGCTCGGAGCTCTCAGCTCTTGCCTGTCCAAGTTCCAGCCCTTTATACTAGGTAAGGCTCTGAAAAAGCTTAAGTACATCCCTGAGTCTGGGGTGACATCCTTCTTAAGATCCAGTCAACAACTTCCAGAGTGGGATGTTAAAAAGCTCATTTTAATTTTGGCTGTGTGGACACTAGCTAGGACTTTGGGCTTATATAATTGCTTGTGCATGGTGGCATGGCCAAGATTGTGCTTCTTGAAGTGTTGTCTCAAAAGCAATATTCTTGATGTCTTTAACAAGGGGGAATGCTGTTCAACCAGTTTATTAATTACCTGGTTAAAGATCTCATGAGGAGGAAACAGTTCCTTAACATTGTGAAAAAAACTTTACGATCCCTTAAACCACCTCCTTATCTTTGTTTTCTAAGCCAAACTATCTCCAAACATGGAAGGAGTTTCCTTGCAAAATGAGAATGCCAGTGAATGCAATACATGGATCTTCCTCACTCTGTGCCAGCCACGTTTCGTAAGTAGACAGCTTGACCTGTCACAGCAGTGCTTTCTTGACTTTGAATGTAGTCTGCCTTGGAGTAGATTGGGCTGGATGTCCTTCAAGGATGCATCTGCAGTCCTTACATATGGGTTGTCCTGCCTCAGGCAGCCCTTCGGTCGGCCGGATTCCAAAGTCTGGGTCCGGCGTCGGCTGATGCCGCCCTTTTCCACGACGTCAGAGCGCCTGGGGTATAAAAGCGTCAGCCGACGCCATCTTCCTCAGTCTTTCTTGCCGCGCGGTGCCCGAAGCAGAAGCAGTTTGCAAGTGCCGGTCGGCCAGCTCCTGTGATTTCAGCTACCGAAGTCTTCAAAAAAGCTAAGTACCCCATTGGGGACTCTTTCTTGCCTCAGCCGATGTCAGATCAAACGGTTAAAGTTAATAATTGTTTAACTTGTGGGAAACAAATACCTCATAAGGATTTCCACTCTTACTGCTTACCCTGCCTAGGCCCAGACCACGACGTCTCTGCCTGTACAGCCTGTGCTTCCTTCAATAAATGCACTCTTAGGCATCGGGCAGAGTTTGCAGAGGAATATTTTGGGGAGAATTACTGTTATAAAATGCCGTCAGAGCTTCCAACAGCTCATTTACCCAAAAAACGGAAGGATAAGGACCGACACACGCGGTCCGCGGTTTCGGCCGACTCCACGCCTAGGCCTACCGCGAGTGTCTCTGTCTCTGCTGTAGCCGAATCTCTACTGCTTCCGACCGACGACACCGCACAGCCGGTAACTTCGGTTCCGGAGGCCACCACTGGGTTGGTCTTAGAATTTCCGTATGAAACCGGTGCTCCGGAGATATCCGACACCATTTCTGTTGATAAAACTACTCCAGCACGTGGGGCAGCCAGGCCACCTGTATCCATGTCCATTAAGGCCTTTACACGTGCTAAAGCTGCTAAACAGCCAAAATCTCTCCCTCACAAGGCTATTCCTCAGGGATCCACTACCGGTTCACAAATTTTGAGTTTAGCTGAGGACCTTATTACCTTAATCAGGGGCTCTCAGCCACATCCAGACAGGGGCTCTCAACCACCTCCAGGCAAAAGGCCCAGGGTTGAGCAGACAGATCCCCAGTATTCTGATGAGGCCTCAGATGACTCTGCCCATTCAGACTACCAGGAGGAGGCCTTTCCGGCCTACGAGGATTCTGATGCAGAGGAATCTATTCCCTCGGCCTCCCCCCTGAAGAGTTGTCCTTTGGGGAGACCCTTCACTCCATGAGAGAGCATTTCAAATGGCAAGGCCAGGAATTCTCTGATTCCAGTAAGAGGTTAAGGACTTTTTTGCATTTACCTCCGCATAGACCTTTGGCTATTCCTCCTGTTTTAAATGTTATACAAGATGTGTACTCTGAGTCTCGTATTTCCCCTGACTCCCTTCCTCCGGCTTCTGTCAAACCCGACAGGTACTACTGGGTCCCGGACACACACATCTATTCCTTTACAAGGGCCACTTGACTGACCCAGAAACATTTTCCCAGGGTCCTAAAGGGGTTACAACCACCACTACTAAGAATCCACTTCCTTCTGAAAGGGAATCCAGGGCTTTAGAGAGATGGGGTAAAAAAGTGTATACTTCTTCCACCCTTTCTATGAGAGCATTAATTTGTCAATTCCATATGATACAGTATCAAGAATATCTGTTAGATGAATTGCATAAAAAACTAACCTCACCTGAACCCCTAGATCGCAAGGCGCTTCAGGATCTGGTGCATAACTCCCAGCAGGTTAGCAACCATTTCTTACAGTGTGGTTATGATGCATTGGAAGCGTCATGTAGGTCAGCAATGACAGGTGCAGTCATACGTAGGCATGCTTGGCTGAAGGAACAAACTCTGCCAGATCATGTTAAAGCAAAGCTTCTGGATGCACCACTGGAAAAACAAAAGTTATTTGGTTCCACGGCTCAAGAGGTCTTAAAGAAATTTGAGGAAAAGGCTAAATCAGTACAAACAGTCAAAGATTTTCTCCAGGTCCAACCACCAAGATTCAGCAGAAATTGGCCTTCTAAGAATTGGTCCTTTCCAGACACAGACAGATTTCAAAGAGGCAAAAACAGGCGTGCCAGAGGTAGAGGGCAAGCTCGAGGCTCCTACAGAGGACGTCAATGGCAGCCTCCTAACCAGATAGGTAGTGCAGGACCTACAACTACTGCACAAGGACAATCTCAATGACTTGACTTTGACCCCGCCAACCAGGGCTCAATTGGAAGCACCTTTGGGCGGAAAGCTATCTTTATTCTCAGAAAATTGGCACAGTATTACAAAGGACAAATGGATACTGCAAATAATAGACAAAGGATACAGATTCCATTTTCATACATTACCAAAAAGACAAGGCATGCCAAACCTGCCACCAAATCAAAGGGCAGAGGCTTTCAAGCAAATTTCCAACCTACTACAAATGAAAGCAATAGAAAAGGTTCCTTTCACAGAACAAGGCCAAGGATTTTATTCCAGACTATTCCTTGTTCCAAGAAAAGAAAAGCAATGGAAGCCTATTCTGGACTTGTCCGCACTGAATACTTATCTCATCGTGCCAAAATTCAAAATGCTGACCTTACAGCAACCCCTTCCCATGCTGGGCAAGGGGTCCTGGCTGGTAACTCTAGACCTCAAGGAGGCATACCTGCATGTCCCTATCAGACAAAGTTGCAGAAGACACCTCAGATTTCTTGCAGGTTCAGAGCATTATCAATTCTCAGCATTGCCCTTTGGCTTATCTACTGCGCCCAGAGTATTCACGAAATGCCTGGCATCAGTAATTGCACATTGCAGACGTCAGGGGATTCAAATGTACCCATACCTGGACGACTGCCTTATACAAGCGGACAGCCAACAAACATTGGTAAAACACTTGAATTATGCCATCCGCCTACTACAGGCCTTGGGATACACAGTCAACATTCAGAAATCAAGACTTGTTCCATCCCAACGAATAATTTTCCTGGGTGCAAAACTGGATACAACCACCCAAATGGCTTTTCTCACAGAAGAAAAACAAGAACAATTACCGAATTATTTCAGAAATCTGACGACACAAACCCAGCTGACTGCAAGGAAAATCCTGCAGGCCCTGGGTTTCATGGCATCTTGCATTCTTCTGATTCCACAAGCAAGGCTGCATATGAGGAAACTACAGTGGTACCTAAGGAGTCTATGGTCTCAACACAGTCACAGCCTAGAAGCTTTGATCCCCCTCATTCCATGCCTTCAAAAGGAATTTCTGTGGTGGGCACAAGCAAGCCAGTCAAACATGGGTCTGCCTTTCAGCAAACCACATATCAGCCAAACCATTACAACGGACGCCTCAGATCATGGATGGGGAGCGCACATGGAGGGCAGATGCATTCAAGGACAATGGACACAAAAAGAGTTGCGCCTGCACATCAACCAAAAGGAAATGCTGGCAGTGATACATTCAATTGAGGCCTTCGAACACTTCCTGCATCACGGCCACCTGCTAATAAGGACAGACAATACCACAGTTATGTGGTACATAAACAAGCAAGGAGGTACCCATTCCTACCCTCTTTGCAGGCTGGCAATGAATCTTTGGGAACTTTCCCTAAAACTCAATATAGAGCTGCAATCCCAGTTCGTACCAGGGAAGGACAATGTACTGGCGGACAGCCTAAGCAGAAACATCATGGATCCACACGAATGGATGTTGCACCCAGACATCTTTCTTCAGATAACGCAATCATGGGGAAGGCCGGACATAGATCTTTTTGCCTCCCACCACAACCATCAACTGAAGAAATTCTGCACAAGGACATACCATCCTCAAGCATGGAAAGTGGACGCCCTCTCTTTCAGCTGGAATACTCTAACAGTATATGCATTCCCACCTCTACCATTAATGACCAAGGTCTTACTGAAGATCAGGACAGAGCAACCAAAAGTGATTCTGATAGCTCCGGACTGGCCAAGACAACACTGGTACCCATTGTTAAAGAGCATGTCACGCTCGAAACCGTGGCCTCTACCACAATGGCCACTTCTTCTGACACAACACAATTATAAAACTCTGCACTCCAGCCTAAAAACCTTGCAGCTGACAGCCTGGAAAATACCTTGACTCCTTGCCAGGATAAACTATCCCAGAGAGTAAAGGATATCATCATGGAAGCTCCGCGGCCTTCCACAAGAAAGGCATATTCAGCAAAATGGAAAAGATTTCGTACCTGGAACACCGCAAAGGGTCAAGATCCGACAGTGATGAGAATTCCACATATCCTTGAATACTTGGCTGAAATGCTCCATAATGGCATTTCTTATTCTTCCATAAAAATTCATGCTTCAGCAATTTCAGCAGAGTACAACACTGATCCACCTGTATTTTCTCATCCTCTGCTAAAGCAGTTTCTAAGAGGGATAAAAAACATCAACCCTCCAAGGAAACCACCAGTGCCTACATGGGACCTTAACTTCATGTTGGAAAAATTAACTCTACCTCCCTTTGAACCAGCAGCATCTTCAGAACTACAATTCCTGTCTTGGAAGACTGCCTTCCTTCTGGCCATAACCTCAGCAAGAAGGGTATCTGAGTTACAGGCCCTCATGGCAGTACAACCATTTCTCATTTTTCATCAGGACAGAGTCTCTTTGAGAACCAATCCTTCATTCATGCCAAAGGTGGTATCCAGGGTCTCGCTGAACCAAGCTATTCACCTGCCTACCTTCTTTCCAAATCCACAAAATAAAGGAGAGAAACTTTTGCATACCCTGGACATTCACAGACAGTTGCGCTACTACTTGGACAGAACTAAGACTTACAGAAAAACTGACCAACTCTTTGTAGCATATGCTGCTGGTGTACAAGGAAAAGCAATTTCCAAACAGACACTTTCAAAATAGATAGGAAATTGCATTCGATTCTGTTACTCCTTTCATGGCAAAGCTGTGCCAGCTAACATCAGACCTCATTCCACCAGAGCCACAGCCACCTCCACAGCCTTCTTAAGAGGGGTGGCTACAAAGGACATTTTAGAAGCTGCTACATGGAGCTCTGTGCATACATTTTCCAAGCATTACAACTTGCCTTTATATTCCAGATCCAGAGCAGGCTTTG
Organism: Protopterus annectens; assembly: GCF_019279795.1. Classification (NCBI taxonomy): domain Eukaryota; kingdom Metazoa; phylum Chordata; order Ceratodontiformes; family Protopteridae; genus Protopterus; species Protopterus annectens. Next base: position 1,418,551,602 of record NC_056731.1, read on the forward strand.
CTACTGCAGTCCTGCATGGCGCGTTAGCTACACCATCCCTTTCTTAGGTCCTACCACCCCCAGCTTGGCTATGATATTCTACCCATATGTAAGGACTGCAGATGCATCCTTGAAGGACATAGTACAGTTTTGTACCTACCATAAATGTAGATGTCCGATAGGTATGCATCTGCAGTCAGGTTTTCCCTCCCTCCTACCCCTCTGTGGTATTCTTTGGGTGCTTATCCCTCATTTTAGCTAGCTGGGGTTATCTTTTATGGTGTATTTGTTTTATATTGCTGTGCATGTTTGGAATTTTTTCATCTCTCCAAATTTAGCCTTCCTTAGAGGGCACCTGGCATCTGGGGCAAGAAAAACTGAGGAAGATGGCATCGGCTGATGCTTTTATACCCCAGGCACTCTGACAGCGGGGAAAAGGGCGACATCAGCCGACGCCGGACCCAGACTTTGGAATCCGGCCAACCAAAGGGCTGCCTGAGGCAGGACAACCCATATGTAAGGACTGCAGATGCATACCTATCGGACATCTACATTTATGGTAGGTACAAAACTGTACTTTCTTCAACTTTGCCCTAGCTTAGAAAGTCAAAACAATGGGCCATTTTCTGACCATGGTCATTCTGAGGCATGTTTTATGGCTATATAGTCCTCCCAAGAGGGAGAAGACTTTATTGTATCAGTCTGTTTCAAGTGAATTTATTGAGACAGGTGGAGATTTCTGACCATGGTCATTCTGAGGCATGTTTTATGGCTATATAGTCCTCCCAAGAGGGAGAAGCCTTTATTGTATCAGTCTGTTTCAAGTGAATTTATTGAGACAGGTGCAGACCATACTGCTGAAAAGAGCGATAGTTTTTCTCCTGTTCATATAATAGGGTAGGGAAATTTTACATCTGATATTGTTAATCCTCTTTCATTCCTTACGTGTGGGTATCGGTTCTGACCTCAGAACCGAGCCTGCCATCGTCCAAGCTCATGTCAGCTACAAACTCTTGAGCTAAAACTCTTACCCAGAATCCCCCTCTCCCTGTTACCTCAGATTTCATTTGCTGCGTCGCCATTCGGTCGTGTCAAGCTACTTCTCTTGAGCTAAGTACAATATTTTTCTTCATTTTTCTTCATACTAAATTCTAAAACAGTCTTTTCTCACAGAAAAGTTATTAGATAGTTTTCTCTTACCTTATCACATTTAGCGACTATCCTTTCTTGAATCTTTTCAATTCCTTCCTCCCTTTTACCGTGAGGTAATTTCTTTTTTACCATCGTTGGTAAACACCCTTTCCTTCTTACCTTTGGGTAATTCTTGTACAATTGCTGGTATTTTTTCTGTGTTTCCTTCTTTCTTTCTAACATGGCAGATAAAAAAAAAGGTAGTCCAGGAAGATGTTTAGATTGTGGCCATAAATTACCTACTTCAGATGCACATTCCCTGTATGCCCATTGCTAGGGTGTGCCTCATTTAACAGTTGACCGCCCTGTGAGATTTATAAGAATTTCTCTAACAGGACATTGATTGAGAGAAAAAAATAAATGTAATATTGAAGGGGCTACTTAAATCTCCTTTTTCAGAGGCTATTTCTAGGTTGGAGGCTTCAACCCCTCCAAGATCCCATAAGAAAAAGAGTGATGAACATATAAAGGCCAGGTCTCTTCCTTCGTTCCCTGCTGTTCAGATTTGGCTTCTTCGGCTCCAGCACTTTCATTACCTAGATCTTCGGCACCGAGGCCATCGGGGCGCCATCTGTGACTTCGGCACTGACTAGCGTGCCCTTTACTGTATCGGTACCGAGGGGCTCCTCGGTTCAGACCTCTTTACTGGCACCGATGCAGACTGTTACAATGTTGATGGATTTTTTGACGCCCATTGCCTCTTCGGCTCCGATAACTTACCTGGCACCGACTACCGTCTCAGCACTGACCATTCAGTTATCAGCACTGATTTTTTTCGGTTCTAACCTTAGCGCCGACAACCACTTCGTTACCGACCTTATTGTCGGTGCAGAACATGACTTCGGCACCGATGATTTCCTCAGTGCAGACACCTGTAGTTCAGTCCTTTACAGCCCTGCTGTTTTCAGTGCAAACCTCCGAGATGGGCACCGAGTTTGCTCCGTCTTTGGATAGACCTGACTCCCCCTCAGCCGTGTCCGTGAAATCCACTAGAAGCCTCTCTGAACACGACGTGTTGCGTCTTGTGGATCAAGTGCTTTTGGCCAGATGTATCCCCCCCCCCCGGACTTATCTTTCCTCGGGAGGTGATCACACTTTACCAAAGACCCCTACATATTCTCCTCCTTCATTGCCTTTGAAGCCCCTTGATATAGCGCAGTCTTCCCCCTCTATGGTTCCCTTTATGGACCTCACTGAGGAACCGCAGTTGCCTTTGTGGCAGGAGAGTTTTGCTATGACCCAGTATGTCAGCTGTGGCGTACGTAATTGTTTCACAGCCATCCAGGGACTCCGAGTCGGCAGGATGAGCCACTTAGGAGAGGGGTGATCCCTGCCCTGGGCACTCACACCTCTTCAGGTGGACCGGCCTTCCAGCTAATGGAGAAGGCTCTGGCGTCGGTTGGCGTTCCTGTGCTATCAGCCCCCCCCCTCCTCTGGACTGCAATGTACACAAGTCACTCCTAGCAGACACCGGGAGCAAGGAACTCAGGATATACTCCCACAGGAGACCCCTTTTGCACTGTCTTCCCCAGCTTCTCCCTTTGAGGAAGTTCATCAAAAGAGCTTGTGCAAGTGGAAGCACATGGACTCCACAGAAGTCCCTTACTGAAGACACAGACTTTGATGATGGGGAAGGGTCCCCTCACTCACCCTCTGAGGTATCCTTTGGTGATATTCTTGAAATTCTTAAACAGAGAGGTGACTGGCAGTCATCAAACCCAACCTCTGAAGAGTCTATGTTCCTGCAGGCCTTTCACACCCGGCCCCCTACCTCCTGGGTTACTCCAGCTGCCGACGAACTGGTCCCGCTCATCGTGCAGCATGCATGTAAGGCCCCTGACACTGGTGAGGCCATTCCCTGGAGGCCAGATAAAATTTTGTCCCCTTCTGCTACTGATCCCCATTGGTCCAAAGGCCTTCCTGTAGATGCTTTGGTGGTGGCGGCCGCAACTAAAAAGGACCTGGCGGAAGAAGAAAGCCAGACTGTCCATCTGCCCAACAAAGAGTCCCAGGCTCTGGACAGAATAGGGAAGCATACTTTTGTATCAGCGACCTTTGCAATCAGGTCCCTGAACTATATGGCACACTTTACCAGGCTTCAAAGAGATTTAATTTCTGAGCTCTCTGAAACTTTGGCTGGAGCTGTGTCTGATGAGGTCCGTGACAAAGTGGCCTCTCAGCTAGCCACCATTGAATCGATATCGAACTCCTCCATGCACCTAATATCTCATGCATCAGAAGGAGCAGCTAGAGTGGCGAGTTCAGGCATTGTTCTGAGACGACACGCCTGGATGCGCTTGTGTAATTTCGCGGAACCCTTCAAGGCTTCCTTTCTCAGCACTCCCATCGAAGCCTCTTCATTGCTTGGACCCAAAGATAAAAGCACACTGGCCAGATGTGAACAGGACGGTAAGACCCTTTCTGCCATGGGTGTCTGTTATTCTTCCCCTGAACGGGCTTTCTCCAGAAACCAGAAGAGTGGGAAGATATGGCACAAAAAGTCTCAGGGTCCTTTCCGTGATACAAAGGCCGAGTTCTCCCCTAGAGGCAGAGGGGGAAACTCACAGGGAAGACGCCCTTTTCAGGGAAGAGGGGGTCCGTGCAACCAGGGTTCCAGGGACTCTTTCCCTGGCCAATCCTACCAGCGCTCCTGAAGAGTGGCCCAACTGCTTTCCTCTGGAAGTGGTTGGGGGTCATTTCTCTTTGTACCCTTCTGCCTGGCTAACCATCACCACCGATTCTTGGGTACAAAGGATAATAACCAGAGGTTATCATATTCCCTTCAACCTTTGTCCTGCTGCCCTAACAAACTTACCCGACATTCCACCCAGTCAAAGGGAAGAAGCAGCATTAGAGATTTCAAAACTGCTAAGAAAAAGAGTCATCGCAATAGTCCCTCCAGACCAGATAGGATCTGGATTCTACTCAAGACTATTTTTGGTGCCAAAGAAAACCGGGGACTGGAGACAAATTTTGGATCTCAGTGTATTGAACAAGTTTGTAAAAGTAGAAAAATTCCGGATGGTCACAATACAGTCTATCCTTCCGCTTTTGGAAAAAGACGATTGGATGTGCTCGATAGATCTTCAAGATGCGTGCTATCACATAAAAGTGGACATAGACCATCAAGATGATTCCTTCGCTTCTGTGCAGGAGCCAGTCACTACCAGTTCAGAGTACTGCCATTCGGACACTCTACAGTCCCCAGAGTGTTCACAAAGTGCATGGCAGTCATCACAGCTCACTTGCAACTACAAGGATTCCAGGTGTTTCCATACCTAGATGACTGGCTCATCTCCGCCCCCACCAGACATCTATTGGAAGAAGCCCTGGCATACTGTCTCCTCTCTGCAGAAAGGCTAGGCATAACCATAAACTGGCAAAAATCTAATCTCACCTCGTTTCAGTCCACAGAAATTCATAGGAGTCATCTTGAATACAAAGAATTGCAGACCATCCATTCCACAGCACAGAATTCTAAGGATAAAGCAACAACTGATCCCAATCCTTTCAAGGGAGAAATCCACAGTTCACTCTGTTCTACATTTGTTGGGTTCCATGGCAGCCTCCATCACCATTGTCCCCCAGGCCAGGTTTCACATGAGGCTTCTACAATGGCTACTGCTCACCCAATGGTATTCCTTTCAGTGCCCTCTTTCAGACAAGATTCGGGTAACTCACAGGTGCAAACAAGATTTAAATTGGTGGATGGCCCACAACTGTCACAATGGTCTTGCCCCTTCACCCCCCAACAGCCTAAGGCTACAGTGACCACGGACGCCTCCCTGATGGGGTGGGGGGGCTATGTCAGGGACAGACAGTCCAAGGTACTTTGTCCGAAATGGTGGCCAATCTGCATATAAATGTTCTAGAACTGAGGGCGGTGCTTCTGGCGTTGCAAGCATTCCATCCCCTGCTGCCATCTGGGACTATTGCGATACAATCAGACAACATGGCGGTGGTCTGTTACATCAACAAACAGGGTGGAACCAAATCTTACCCACTCTGTTGAGAGGCCATGAGGATATGGCATTGGGCGATGGCTACCAACCATTTAATTCTAGCAACGCACATTCCCGGGAGTTCCAACGTGATAGCAGACAGACTCAGCAGGTGTATACTACAACCTCACGAGTAGTCCCTGAATCCCTTGATAGCGGCAGAGATTTTCAACCGCTGGGGTCTTCCTTGCTGCGACCTCTTTACGTCCCCAACCAACTACAAATACAGCAACTATTTCACCCTGATTCCCCCTCCGGGACAGTCACCCAGGGACACAATTGGCCCTCGGGTCTACTTTATGCATTTCCACCTCTCCCCCTCATTCCCCAGTTTCTGAAGAAAGCCCGCCGGTTGAAGAGCATAGTAATCCTCATAGCACCATATTGGCCTCATCAGATTTGGTTCCCCTTCCTTTGGCCTCACCTGCTAGATTCAACCTTGGATTCTCCAGCCAACCCCGGGGTTGATCTCCCATCCGCAGAATCTGTTTTACCCCAACTTGAACAGCCTGAAGCTCACAGCTTGGCTTCTCCAATTCCCTTGATTGCCAGGCAGAATGATCTTTCTTTGCCAGTACATGACATTCTTATTGCATCATAAGTCTTCCACCAGAATTACATGTCTCAGCAAGTGGAAAAGATTTACCTTTTGGCTGAAAGAAAAACAGATAGATCCTTTTTAAGCACCAGTGTCAATAGTACTGGAGTATCTAGCTACCCTATTTCAATCCAGTCTGTCTGCCTCTACCATTAGAGTTCATTTGGCTGCAATATCTAATTTCCATGATGGTGTCCAAGACTCCTCTCTTATGTCACACAAATTATGCAAGACTTTCATAAAAGGCGTGAATCATCTAAAACCCCCTTTTAGAAAACCTAGTCAACCATGGGACCTGTCATTAGTCCTACAAGCTTTGACAATGCCACCTTTCGAACCAGCTTCTTCTTGCAACCTCAAATATTTGTCATGGAAATCCTTGTTTTTGGTCGCCATTTCTTCTGCCAGACGTATCTCTGAGCTTCAAGCCTTATGCATCAAGAGTCCATATTTGATTTTTCGTAGAGATATCGTGTCATTGAGAACTAATCCTTCCTTTCTGCCAAAAGTGATCTCTGAAATGTCCATTAATCAAACCATTGAATTGCCAGTTTTCTTCCCCAATCATTCAAACAAAGGAGAGTATTGCCTACATACCCTAGATATTCACAGGCAAATTCACTTCTGCTTGAACAGAATTAAGGCCTCTCGTAAGTCAGACCAGTTATTTTTGGCCTATTCTGGACCTAGATTAGGATGTGCTGTTGCTAAGGTCACATTGGCTAAGTGGTTGAAAGACTGCATGACCTTCATTTATAGACAACGTAATATTCCATTACCAACTACCATAAAGGCTCATTCTACAAGGTCGGTGGCAACTTCTGCTGCCTTCCATGCCAGAGCCTCTTTACATGACATTGTGCAACTGCAACTTGGGCTACTCCTCATACCTTCATCAATCATTACAAATTGGATTTGGCCTCCAGGGGAAGAGCATCTTTTGGTTCTATGGTGCTCAGGAATGTCCTTCCATGAGAGCCTCCCAGGAATAAAGGTAGCTGGGGACTCTGTCCCACATGTAAGGAATGAACGAGGATTAACAATATCAGAAAAGAAGTTGTGTCTTACCATAATGTTCCATCTGTATTGTTCATCCTCGTTCAGTTATTACGACCCTCCCTCCTTCCCCCTCCTGTGGCTTCTAGTGGATCTCACCATCCGGTTCTATTAGGTCATTTCACCAGAGGTAGCCTCTACCTTCATTTGACTTGCAAACTCAATCTGAGGTAACAGGGAGAGGGGGATTCTGGGTAAGAGTTTTAGCTTGAGAGTTTGTAGCTGACACGAGCTTGGAAGATGGCTGTCTCAGTTCCGAGGTCGGAACCGATACCTACACGTAATGACTGAACGAGGATCAACAATACAGATGGAATGTTATGGTAAGACATAACTTCTTTTTTTCCATCCCATTCTTGACTTCAGCAACTTCATCCAACATAACTGCATGTCCATTTAGAGAATGAGGATCCTGCAGGATCTTACACCTGTCCTGCCACTGGGTGCCTATATGATGGGAGGATGACTCCTTTTGGCACCCCATTGTTTGATGTCTATACCCAGTTCTCTTCCTGGGTGGGCACTGTGATCAGTAAGAAATACTGCCATCAGGTCTTCCTTCAACAAGGAAAGATTTTTCAAAGGAGTTGGCTGTGGCAGTTGAAGCTATACAGCATAAGGATGTATTTATTTCCATGCCTAGATGATTAGCTACTGATAGCCTCAGCTGCAGATTTCTTGGAGTATCCCTGACGTGGCTCTCCCTTTTTTGTGTTCTCTTGGAGTAACCATAAATTAGAAGTCCTGTCTGAATCCTGCTTAATGATAACTTACAGAGGAGTAGACTTTAACACTGTCTAGTTCTCACCATTCCAGTCTTTGAAAAGAAACAGAAGGCCAACTCTTTGGTAGGCTAGTTAAGGATATAGTGCAGAGTCTATTTTATGTCATGGTGCCTTATGCACACTGGAATTTCAGTGAATTGGCACCTTGTATTTACAGACCTTTTCCTGGTGTTTGACCCTGAGTGATTGGTAGTCCTCACCAGTCTTTTAGTGGGCCTTCCCTTTCTGCAGATGAAGCTTTTGCAAAATTAAACAATGGGTTGTGAGGTGAGGAACCAGTCTTCGCTTTCACCCAGTTTGTTGTTGATCTGCCCTCCCCCCAACAGGTATTTCACATCAGTCCTTTGGAGCTTTTGATCAATCTTCCTAGTCCTGAAAGCATTGGAATCAGTTGATCTTCTGGTGCCTCTTCTCACACAATGTGATCAGTCAAGCCAGCCCATTATGTGGTAACTAAACAAGAGAGGAAAAAGCCATGCCTACCTTGCAGGAAAGCGGTGAGTGCCTACCAGAGAGTTGTTGACTAGGGCATCACTAAAGAAAAGGAACACTTTTCAGTGAAAGGGGACTAGGGAGAGGCAAGGCCAAGAAATTGGATAAGCACCCTAGTGGTTAAGGTGGAGGCAGTTGCAAATGCTGTGAGATTAATGTAGTGTTGTACTGCTCTTTCTGCCCATCACCTGGCACCACAAAGAATGAAGATTAAAACCTTTGTGAGAGAATGAAGTTTTATTTATTTACTTTTTTACTTAGAGTAGTAAAGGGAGAAAACTTTGAACTAACTTCAGCTTGCTTATTTGTTTTCTTTTTAAACTAAGTCTTTTGACTTCTTTATTAATTAAAAAAAAAACTTGCATGCAGGTTTACAAGTTTGCTTATCAGCAACATACAGCTGTTGGTGTGCAATTCAAATGTTGGTGCCTTGCAGACAAGTTGATTTCAGAAATGAACTAGACTTCTAATGTTTTTCCAATAGTTTTGTATAACATTGAAATTTATTTAAAAGCATATTGCTTTAAGGCTGTTGTAGTTTCTCACTCAAGCATATACGTACTAAGAACTGGTTGGTTTTCTGATTGGCATCCGTTTTGTACTCTAGGCTTGTAGTTCTAATTCTGATGTCTTGCATAATACTTTAGCATACAGGAGTTTAACGTTCTACTTGTTTTGTACTTCTTCCCCGATTTATAGTTAGTGCACACCATTTGGAAAGATAAGGCAAATTACTTACGTCTACTGTTATTACCCTTTACCTCTCTCGAATGTCCCCAATTTTGCTTCATATTTTTGCCGTTTCTCATAAAATGTCTTGTTTTCTGGCAAATCCATGAGGATTAAATTCAATCAGTATACCAGATGTTCGATATTCATGCTTTCTATTCTTTGGACGATGTATGCTGAATCAAATCCTGTTTTTTTTTTTACTTTTAAGTACCTTAGAGCAGTACTTAATTGGGCATTTGTCCACCATTATTTTTCACTTTGTCCATAATTCTTGAACAAAGAAGTTTTTGAAGAATTATTTATTTACCTGTTCTTCATTTATTAACCAAATTGTTTACAAATAAAATCTTGATTACATACAAATGTATGCTAGTTTCCAGAATACTTAAAGATAGGCATCATAGCTTTAGACTTAACTGTAGTACTGTAACTGCATTATGTACTCAAACAGATGAAATATACACTAATATGGATAATGGAAAATTCACTGGGTCAGTTTTTCTTGGTTTAAAAAGGGCATGTGATATAGTAGATCATATATTACGTTATAAAATCTAAACAATTGTGGCTTCTTACATGAGAGCCTTCGGTGGTTCCAATTTTATCAGTTTGCTCAAGCATTCAAAATTATAGGAAATTAGTGTTCCTATAACTTGGAAGCCATTTTTTTCCACATGGTACAGTTCTTGGACCACTTCTGTGTCCCCTATTTATAGATGAACTCCCATGGGAAGTTCCTCACCTCACTTGCATTCTTCATGCTGCTCATACAGTGATCACTAGAGCAGTCACTTAAAATCTTGTTTAGATGTTTACAGCAGAACTTTGAGCCAGTTTCAAACATGGTATCAAACAGTAAATGTACAGTAAATACTGTTGAAATTGCAGTAATGCTGTTAGGAGAGTAACTGAAAAAACGGAATGCTAAAACATTATTACAAACCCTGAAGGCACATCTGTCCCCCAAACAAAGCAACAGAAATACATTGGCATACTCCATGATGAATTCATATCTTTTCATCTTCAGGCAAAAAGGTCAAACAGACCAGTGTATTGGAGCAACTAAGTGCAACTTGCAAGTTTTCTCAGTGTTACTCCTTGAATTAGGTGTGTCGTTGCCAAAACTTGAGTGTTTCCAAAAATTGACCAGGGCCTTTGTAATATTTTTCTCCTTTTCACTGAAAAATACCAAACTCATCCAAATCACAGAAAACAAAGTACTATGATTTATTAATTCTTTACACTTCAGTGAACACCACTGTGACACTGGAAGAACAACTTGGCTATATGTTAGCCAAGATGACATTTCTGTTAAATTCACTAACTTTTAAACTTCTGTTCAATACATACTGCCCTCCTCCAAAAACAAAATGACAGTTAAAGCACCTTTCTTATTTCCTTAGGGATGACACAGCAATACAGCTTATCTGCTCTTGCTTCCCCCTGTCCACAATTGAAAAACATTTTTTTTTTCTAAAATGCCCCATCATCTTCAGTAGCATGCCACATAATAAGATCAGAGACTTGGAAACCATGCAAACATTTAAAAAAAAACTGAAAAAACATTGTTTAATGAAAGCAACTGTAAATATTTTAAGGATTCAAATTAATATGTTTACTGTTATACAAAAAAGTTATATCTCTAAATAACTTTTTCCATATAGTTCCTCCTTTCTGATGATGGTGCCTCCTATGCATTTTGTATTTTTTTGTAAATGGTTCATATAAATACCCTCCCCAGCTTGTAAACCGTCTTTTCTGCCATTCACTACTAAAGTTGTTTATTTTTTTTCCCTTTACAATCATTTCTGTTTCTACCATTCCCTAATATTTTTCCTACCTTTACTCAGTTAAATTTTGATAATTCTTCCTGCATGTTGCCACCAGTGGCTCTAAACAGTTTCCTCTTCATTGGATTCCTTAAGTGAGTATACTGTTAATGATTTGCTAAAGCACAAGTATCTTGTACAGCATTCTAAACACTATATGCATTTAAAGGTAACACCTGATAACACTGGTGATCTTTGTTCCTCATGTAAAATGGTACACAATTTGCTTACCATTGTTAGTAGTAGATCTAGACTTACTGATGATTGCATTTGTGCAAGTGGCAGAAAATGAAGAATTACTGTTACATATATTAATGACTGAACTGATGGGATAAATAATGTTAGGCAAAGTGCAAATTGAATGTTTAGGAAAAGAAGTGTCTGTTGTCAGTAAAGATCACTCAACCCTTGTTAAATAAGACAATACCTTAGACAACTATAGAATTCTGTATAAAAGTGTTCAACAGTCTGAAGACTCAAAGCATATGGAAGAAAATCAAAAAAGAAGGAAAAGAAGTTCACAACATGCAACAAGGAAGAAAAAGAAAGTGATTAATGTCTATAAAGCAAAGAGAATGCATACTGAAAATGACGCTGCTTTATTATGCAATAGACATTACAGGGAATGATAACATTATTAGATCTGAAAACCTTTGGTCTACAAAAAAGGGCATCATTTTCCAAAAGAAAAGGTAGAAAAAAGAGCAAAGGGCTGATGAAGAAATCAAAAGGGAACATGGAAGGATTGAAGAACATTACTGTAAGAAAAAAGAGAAAGACAAGTTGACCACATGTCTCAAGCTGTAGCTGTACAAAGCCGTTTGGATGAGAACTGTATGCTTGTAAATGTAGAAAGCAATGAAGACAGTGGGATTAATAAGACTAATGATGATGAAGGTCATTCCTTTGTAACAACTGGTAGAGTAGATATTACTAAATTAGAAGTAGTCTTGCGATATGGTCAGAAATTATATTCTTGTAATTGGGGATTCACTTATTAAAGGGATTTTTACTTAACATTTGCATACAGCACTTACTAGATATTGTTTGTTTTCCTAAAGAAGTTAATGTTACCTGATGTCAAGTTTTACCACCGTTGATGTGCAGTGATCACGAGGTTAATAAAGGCTAAATTGTCGCATAATTCTGCCAAACCGAAATCTAAACCAGTGCACAGAAGATTAAGAACAGATTACATGGAAGCAAAACCGTCACTATTTAAAACTAGAGTGATACATTCATTGGAAAAACTGCAAAAATAAAGTGGCAAGTTTTGAAAGAGAAGTTGTTTGAACCCAAAAAATCAAAACAATGTTTAAGATCACGATCAAGGCACACAGCATTAGGAGGCTGCATTTCCATAACAACAAGATATGTGATTGAGGTGAGAGTCAAAAATATATAAGAAATGGAAAACAAGTTGGACTACATCTTTGAAAAGTGAAAACAAGCTGGATAGTCAAATTAAATATATTGTGAGAGAAGATCAAGAAAAAATTGAAAAGTTATATGAAGATATTGACCATAATAGGAAGCCATTTTATAGATGCGCAAGCTGTAGGAGTAAAGACATATACATTGATAAACTATGTGTAGATTCTAAAATTTATTCTCAGACACAACAGATTATAGATATATCTTATGTAGAGGAATTGGGCTTCAGAAAGGGGGTGATAAATTGTCTTAGTAACATCCAGGTAATCTCAGACACTGAAATTAAATTAGATTAGCTAGAGCGTCTTCTGTGTGTAGACATGCGTGAATGGGCTTACCTTCGTTGAAGGTTGTGCATCAGGGCCGGCAACTCGGCACGTAAAAATCTACTGCCAATCAGCGGACCGGAGTTCCGCTATGGCGACCCCTAACCAGGAAAAGCCAAAAGACCCAACAACAACAACACTGAAATTGAACTATGTAAACTGGACCCAAACAATGCCCAGGGAGGGGATGGAATTAGTACTCGTGACATGAGAATACCTTGGCATGAATTTACAGTACCATAATATGTTATTCACTAGGTCATTATAAATATGGGGGGATTCCTCAAGGTTAGAGATGTGCACTTGTTAAAGATGTTTTTAAGGGATAGTGTAATTGGACAAACCCAGAGTCATACAGACCCATAAGTTTACTTTCTTGTTGTGGAAGTAATGGAGAAGGTTATATTGGATAAATTATTGTCAAAATTGGAAAGGTTGGGACTTAAAACCATATATCAGCATGTATATGTTGAAAATGGATAGATTATCACCTATAACATTGTATTCAATAACAATATAACAACTGTGAATGAAAAAATGTGCTGTGATATCATTTTTATAGATTTAACATCAGCATTTGCTAGGATCATGCACAAAACATTGATCAATAAATTAGGACAACTAGGTATTGATGTACTCTTGATAAAATGGATAGATGTGTGGCTTACAAATAGGACATGACAAGTTTCAAACAGGAATTGGACAGGTGAAATAAGAGGTTATAGTCAGGGTGTCGCACAGGAATCTCTCCTGGGACCATACTTGTTTTAACTGTATCTTACTGATCTTTTTCAACTGAGGCGTTCTACTGTCTGTATGCAAATTACTTGAAAATGGGTAAACTGATTGCATGTGTTACAGATGGGGCATGTCTGCAAACGAACTTAACACAGTGAGAGTAGGAGAATAATATGCTGATAAATGCATCAAAAACTAAGTATATGAGATTTAGGTGTCCTAAATTGAAAGGCGAATATTTAATATAGTATACAGTAATTGAAAATGTAGATTCATTTAAAATCCAGGGTATATGGGTGGATCCAGCTTTGAGATTTTCTAATCATACCAACCAATTGGTTAATAGTTATAGAACTGCATGTTGTATGTAAAGATATATAAAGACTAGGAAATCAGAAATGATGAAGTCATTGTTTGTTAGTTACATCATACCCAAACTATAGAGTATAGAATAATGGAAACTGTACAGTGCAAATATACTGAGGGGCATCTGTGGATACGAAAATTTAAGTTATTATGAAAGGCCAACATATCTTCGCTTATGCAGTGTTTCATGGAGAGATTTAAAATGGGAATGTACTCAGGTATGTAGGGCATTTAGAGATGATTACCTCTGAGAATGTTTGGGGTTATCTGACAGTAGTAGAGAATCATCAAAAAACCTATATATAAGATTCTATAGAAGTGGATGACGTCTACTAATTGGCTGTCTGAGAAAGTAGCCAATGCATGGACTAGACTACCAAATTACATTAAAGCAAGCACAAGTTTAGATATTTTTCAGAACAATCTGGACACTTATTTTTGGAATAACTGTTTTGGTATGTAGACTGGCTAGAAGAGCATTAATGCCTTTGCCTGAAATATTTGTATGTATGTATGTATGTATGTGTATTCACTTACTGATTGTTTTTGTAAATATTTTCAAAGCACAGATAATTTTCAATACAAAATTTTATTGCTACATCTGCAATGCAAATTATACTTTACACAGCTGTAAATCATAGGTTTGCATCTTGTGTGTAATGATTGCAACACCTGCTGCATTTTATTTGATGTAGTTTGACTGTGTATGTATGTGTATGTATGATTTTTACTTTGGATATGTTGCATAATTTCATTATAATCTCTAATCAACATTTTTATCTGTATGTTCCTTGCTGTGGCATAAAGGTATATCATTGTCATTCTCTATATATTCTCCGTTTGACTGAAAATGATCCCTGAACCAACTCGGTTACCCAGTTAGCAAACACATTAAAGTGCTGTAGTTAGGCCACAGCAACCTCAGCATAAAGTAACTGCTGAGGCCAGAGCAGGAAAAAGATCTGGAATTATTAATCACACCTGTACTGGATCACCTGGAGCAGATTGAGAGGGCAGAGGCAGCAATAAACAGATTAATGGGGTGTATCTCCAGGGGAAGAAGTAATGATTCCATTCCACAGGACCTTGGCCAGACCATACATTTAGTAATACACATATTTCTGGAAACCATATAAGGAAAAGGGCATTAGGCTGCTGGAAGGAGTGGGGAGGGCAGAGTGGTAGATGGATGAGAAGTATAACTAGAGGTTAAATGACTTAGTGCCCTTCTGCTTTGAGACCAGAAAAGTTTGGGGGTGATAGTGGTGCATATGATTATGGAAGGAGGTCTGAAGATGTCATTCTGAACAGGAAAGAGATAGGGCAAAGGAGAGGACAGTCAACAGTTTGTAGGGACTACTACAGAACATTGAAAAAGGCATGATAACTACAAATCCTTAGTAGTGTCCAGAACCTTCAGTGTTTTTAACTGCATCTCATTCAGTCTTGTAGCCTTGCAACAACAGGATGAATTAATTACTGCACTGACCTCTCCTACTGAATTGAAGCCAGTTCTACCATCTGCTTTGACATTACCTTCTCAGAGAAGTACATGTTCAGCATGTGCAGATAGTTTTCAAAGTGTTCTTGCCATCTCACAAAAATATCTCTAGTTGAAGTAAGAGTTTCTCTACCCTTTTTGAGAACTACCTGGTAGTTTTTTTTTTTTTTTGAGTCACTGAATGGTTTGCCAGAGCCTGTTTATGGTCACCATTTTTAAACACCTTTACTGAATTATCACTTAAGACATAGGCAAATATAAACTAACAGAAAAAAAAACATGCTAATATTTTTCCATTTTCATACATTATACAGCATACATTTTTCTTTCCTTGAAACTACTGTCAGTACAAAATTACACACATTGCTGAATTCCTGCCGTACTTTAAAGCTCATTCATTCTCTTCTTCTTGAACATTATTCTGTATCTATTATTCCCACAATTTCTGTTAATTTCTATGTAATTTGCTCCTTCCCTTTTCTAAAGATCCCTTTTCTAGTTCTTTTATCTCTTTCAAAATATCCAGTACTTTAAATATAGTTGGTTTAGGTACTGAGTTCCATTTTCTGGTAAATGCTTTTTACTTTGAACATTTTACTGGTTGAAGTTCCATAAGATTTCCTTTTCAAATAAACTTATTTACATAAAGTGTATGATCACAAGAATTCAAGTAGAAAACTTTTCAGTCATATTTTCAACCAGACATTTTAAGTAATAAATAATTACTTGCTCAAATTTAACTATTTACATTATTTACAGTGTCTGTCTCTTTATTATTGTATTTTTTATTAACATACTTAAATGCTTGTTTAAAAGTGTATATAAACATAAATATGTATGCAGAAATTCTTACAAATGCATGCACATATTTGCACATTATTGATTACTCATTTTATCCAATATCACTAATAACTTCAGACAGAATCTATAATTTACTACTTTTAATGTAAAATTCTGTCTTGTTTGTTTCTTTTTCAAGAGTATTTTTAGTATACATTGAAAATCTGTTAGAAGGAGAGTTCTCTTGTAGCCATTTGCTTGTGATTGTTTTCCTTGCAATAAAGTATCCAAAATAATGTATTTTGTGTTTTTTAATGCACATGGAATTTTGTTATTATAACATTTCTTTAGTGATAAAAAGTTGCCAGACAATAGTATTTGTGGAAAATGTAGTACTTTTAATCAAAATTCTTGTAATGATACACAGCCATATATTGTGTGATTCCAGTCTGCGTTTGTGTTTAAATTACATCTCTGGTACTTTTCCCTTCAGATTGTATTTATTTTAATTACATCTCCAGTACTTTTTCCCTTCAGATTTTTTTATTAGGTGTGAAAAAGTCCAATGTTTAATTTTCCACGTGTAGATCCACTAAAAGGGTGACATAGTAGTTTTAGCTGTTGACTGAAGCATACTTATTTTATCTCCTTGAAAAACAAAATTCCAAAATGTTTCATTCAGTTCCATTTTGTCCTGAATCCAAATTGAATAGAACCTGATTTCATGTTACAAGTTACCATACATACATAGATATTGAAGTAATGCTGATGGTTTACTAAATCCTGAAATTCTCCTTTCCTCGATATAAAAGATTTGACTCCCTGAACGGTTATCCAGTTTTCCTCTGAATTCAAATTCAATTATTTTATAATGATCTCAAAAGGTTTAACTGTATTTTCAAAGACAAAATTGAACCATTCAGTAAGCTTTTTCCCCTCTCTGTTTAATCCTTTAAGTATTTGTTCCTTCTAGAAATCCCTTAGTTGCACAAAATGGTATAAATAAATCTATCCAGTCTTTTGAGTTAGTGTTTTTTTACAAATATAACCTCTTAAATTGTAACTATGCTTATTAAATTTATTTCTGAAGAACTATACATTTTATAGTGAAAGCAATTGCTAAGCATTACCCCCCATTTTATTTGTGACTTGTATGCTATATTCTGTTATTTTCTTTTTTAACATTTATCAGTTCCATTTGTATGTCTTTCCAGTTGGCTTTATATGTATTATCAGTTGAAGCAGTGACTGTTTTAATAATGGAGTCCAGAATATATGTTTCAGTATCTGGGAATTTTATGCCTTGGTTATTCCAGGCTCTAGTGTGATGGAAGTATGCTATTCTAGGTCTCTTGGGAAAACAAAGAAATTTCAAAAGCATGTTTTTTAATACAGTTAATTGCATTTTACGTGAAGATATAGTTAATTAAATCACGTGTAAGATTTTGGGAAGTAGTACCATCTCTATCAGATATAATCTATATTCAGATGTGAGGAATATTTTATTCCATTTGATTATTTGAATGTCAGTAAGATTAATGCTTCTGTTATAATTAACCAATCTTATATCTTCTAACTCTGGTTTAATTATTATCCCTAGATATTTCCTCTCTTTGATATCTGCATTTTAATTAAATTTGCATTTTGCTTTGTGCTGTATTTAGTTGTAATGATTTAGTTTTATTTTGATTGACAGCCCAGATATTTTTTTCAAAGGCTTTCATTATTTTATGTGTATTTACTTGACCCATTATTTTTTGCATCTGTTAACATTATATCAGCAATTAACATTATCTTAGATTCATAATTTCTACGAACCTTTATTCCTGAAATGTTTTTGTTCTTATTACTACAGCTAGTGGTTCCATAGCTAATGTGAAAAGTTTTGGTGTTGGGGGCAGCCTGTTTTGTTTCCTTCTCATTGTTAATCTTTTGAGACAAGTATGGACCTGTTTTGGCATAAGCACAATTATTTGAATTAAGCTGCCTAATTAATTATGTAAACTCTTCAGGAAAATTAAAATCTTCTAAAACCCTATACAATTATTCCTGAGTTAAGGAGATAAATGCTTTTTCTGTATCTAAGCTCATAATTACTGATAGCAGTTTTTTTTACTATCAATATAATCTGGTAATGTTGGGATTCTTTTTGACATATGTTTTTGTAGAATAAATCTTGTCTGAGGTAACATTTTTCCTACATAAATGGAAATAAAAATGTATACTCTACATTCAAAAGGGAAATATCTGTGTAGTTTATAAAGCATGTGGGATTTTGCCTTGTTTTAAAGTGGAGATATTAATATATACCTCCATGAAGGCGGTGATGTTTTAGTTGTTTGTCTAGTAGAGTTTTTTTGTAGAATTTGCACAATAGTTTCTGAGAGTATTTTATAGACTTCAGGAATAATACAGTCAGTTCCTGGGGCTTGGTTTATTTTTAGGTTCTTTATTTGGCTTGTTACGTCTTTTAATTATATTGGTTTTAATGGTTTCATTATTACTTCTGGTATTTTTTTTTAATTTGTAGTTCCGTAGTGGTCCTTTTAATGATTGTTTATCAGGTTGAGTATGTTTTTTCTTACTGCTTAATTCTGTGTAGTATGTTCTGAATTCATTTAAAATATCACCAACATCTGTTAGAATTTTATTTATTCTGTTTCTAGTCTACTTAATTTTATTAGATTGTTGTATTATTTTTGTTCTTGTTATTAAATTATACATTTATTTAGCATTCATAGTGCAACAGTTAAGTTTAATTTTTTAATGCAATCATTGTTTTATGATTTGGAATAGTTTGGTATTTTATAACTAAATCCTTTACTAAATCTTTAAGTCTTTTTTTCTCCCTTCTGAAATTTTAACTTTGTACCTTGAAGTTTTGTTTGTATATCTAGTAATTCATGATTCCATTCTTTTAGATTATTTTTACACCATGTTAATTTTTTTCCAAATAGGTATGCTTTCAATGAATACCAAAGGATGGTCTTAGGGATTTCTTCATTATCATTAATGTTAACAAATGTTTCTATTTCTTTGTTTAAACAAGTCTTTTGATTTAGTCATATATGCTAGAATCCTGTTGGCTATTGCCAAGTGAGTAAAGTTTAGATGTAAATTGAATTTAATGGAATTATGATCAGAAATTGGGCAGTGAATTATCATAAAATTCTGTAGTTTAGATATCAAGTCATGTAAGAGAAATATTTTATCTGTTCTTGAGTGGCTGCCAAGTTCTTTATTTGACTTGTTACATCTTTTGTGAAAGGTAGGTGTATAATAGAGAGGCCTTATCTCTTATGTTAAAAAGATCATTTAAGTCTAATAAAGTAACCCAGTTTTTAAGACTTTTGCTGTTAATTTTATATCTCTCAGAGCAGAGGATTCATTCTTGTCTAGATAGTCAAAATCACCTCCTAGGGTTAAAGTTCCTTTTAGATTCATAAGTAATGCATCCAAATATCTTTTAGCTTGATTGGTTCCTAGACCCAGTATCTAGTACATATTAAGAAGAGTAAATATTCCATTATATTCTAATACTATCATCTTAATCATGCCATTGTTATCACAGTATTTATACATTATATTAGGCATTACTATATTTTCCTTAAAATAGCCACTCCTCTTTTATGTATATAAAAAGAATAAACTAAAATTTCATAAAGATAAAATTTAAACTTTTCTGTGTCCTCCCATACTGGATATATCTCCTGAAGAAAAAAACACATGAGAGTTATTGACTTTTAAATAATCACCCTACCGCTTTTAGTATTATTGTTTAGCCCAATAATATTTGCAGAAAGAAAATTAAGGTAAATAAAAAAAAAAGAAAGAAAAAAAGAAAATTTGTGTTTTATGATTTGTCATTTATTTTTGAACTAGATCAACTTTGTTATATTTCTCTCTCTCTCTCTCTCTATATATATATATATATCTGCCCATGAGAAATCTAATTTATTTGAATTTGAAAGCGTGAGTCTGTTTCTGATGTAACATTGTAGGGCACAGTAATGAACATTCTTTTAACTTTAAATCTAAAAAAAACTAATCAAATAACTCATTTTTGGATACAAAGGATCCTTCATCTAACTAGAAAATAACCAATTAAACTAACTGTTGTATTCAGTCCCTAACTAACGAGGAAAAATGTAATTTCAGCCTTACTTCAGTGAGCACTATGCAGTGTGTATGATCAAACCCTTAGATGTAATTTGATTTCTACTTAGACCTCTCTATTCTGTACATTCTCCTCCTCCTCATTTCTGCTTATGTAGTATTTTTATGCTTGTTTTATAGCAATGTGTATAAGTTGTGTGAAATAGATACATAGAAATTGGAAAACTATGAAATTACACAAATGCAATGCTAGTCACTTTTTACCACCATGGTATGTTAATAATTTCACAGATAAGCACTTTCATCTAAATCAAATTAAAAGCCTTCTTCAGATAATATCATGTAGCAAACAAGTGAAATTTAAAAGCCCACACTAATCACATGTCCCATACTTCTGTTCAGTAGTTTGCCACTTAGACATCTTCCCCTTCTTTTAATTTACATATATATATATATATATATATATATATATATATATATATACATGTATACACATTCCACCGAAAATATATTACAAACGTCAGTTACATCCATTATATCCTAACACAAAAACATGAAAAAACTAATAATATTAAATCCATACCATTATTGTATCATTTAAATAAAATCATAGTTCAGAAAATGACCCCGCTTCATGCATTATCTCATATAAGGTTTTAATTTCAAAAGACAGGTAATAGATGACATTTAGTTTAACCTTGGTGTGCTTCCCGCATTTAACCTCAGTTGCCATAGTAGTACTTTTTTCTCTAAATATAAACTTCATGCCCCTCCCCTCTGGTTCAGTTCTACCTTTTCTAAAATAGTAAACTTAAATTAATTATCAGGACATTCATTGATATTCTTAAATAATGCATTTGTTGAGTTTCTTTTTCTAACTTCATATATATGCTCATACACCCTCTCCTTCAACTTACGCTTGTTTTTTCCTATGTAAAACCCAAAACATTTTTGGCACAAAGCCACGTATGCAACCCCCTATGTATTCGAATTATATTTTCCCTTTACCTTAAATTGTGCATTTTTAATAGTGAAAGTCTCACCTGTATGTATGCACTTACAATAGCTACAGCACCCACATTTTTCTTATCATTGTTAGCTACGTTATTAATTATTTATTCAAACATATTCTGAAAGCTTCTTGCCTTCTTATGCACTATCATTAGCCTGTCTCCCACTTTTTCTTAAATCTCAGTGTTCGCATTCATTATACTCCAATTCTTATTTAAAACCCGCCTTATTACATCACTCTCCAGTGAAATGGTAGTAACCAGGCAACACCTAGAATTAAACTTCTTTTCAATTCTATTCTCCATATTTATTTCTTCCATAATATTTAATGGATTATTAATAGTTATACCCTCCAAAATGGGAACATAGAACCAATTTTTTCTTTTATTAATCACTTCATTCATAGAATTGTCAATAAAGATTTCTGGGTATCCCCTTTTTTAAAACATGTGTTTTAACCTTGCATATTCTTGTAGAAAATCTTTGTATATGGAAACCATATGTGCCACCAGGACAGATTGTCCCTTATGTACTAGATGCTTTTGGGCTATAGGATGTGAACTTGCGAAGTGCAAAAATTAATTTGAATACTTTGGTTTTCTATATATTTTAGATATCAGTCTTTTGTTAATACTGACTTTTAGCAGCATAGCATCCAAGTAGGATATATTTTCTTCTCCAGTTTCATATGTAAATGCTAAAAAATCAATGGTCTTCTTTATACAGTGCAGTGAAAAAGTATTTGCCCCTTTCCTGATTTCTTCTTCTTTTTTTTTTTTGCATGTTTGTCACTTAAATGTTTCAGATCATCAAACAAATTTAAATATTAGACAAATATTAGACAAAGATAACCCAAGTAAACACAAAGTGCAGTTTTTAAGTGATGGTTTTATTAAGAATAAAAAAATATCCAAACCTACATGGCCCTATGTGAAAAAGTAATTGTCCCCCCTTGTTAAACCATGAACTAATTGTAGTTGGTCACATTTTTGGGAAAGCAGAGTTCAACTTCACTAGCCACACCCAGGCCTGATTACTGCCAGACCTGTTGAATCAAGAGATCACTTAAATAGAACCTGTCAAAGTGAAGTAGGCCAAAAGATCCCAAAAAGGACGACATCATGCCGTGATCTAAAGAAATTCATGCCACGAGCTAAAGAAATTCTGGAACAGATGAGAAACAAAGTAATTGACATCTATCAGTCTGGAAAAGGTTCCAAAGCCATTTTGAAAGCTTTGGAACTCCAGTGGACCACAATGAGAGCCCGGTGGACCATGATGAGAGCCATTATCCACAAATGGAGAAAACATGGAACAGTGGTGAACCTTCCTAGGAGTGGCCGGCTTACAAAAATTACCCCAAGAGCACAGCGATGACTCATCTAAAAGGTCACAAAAGAACCCAGAACAACATCTAAAGAACTGTAGGACTCACTTGCCTCCGTTAAGGTCAGTGTTCTTGACTCAACCATAAACAAGAGACTGGGCAAAAATGTCATGCATGGCAGAGTTCCAAGGCAAAAATCACTGCTGACCAAAAAGAACATAAAGGCTCGTCTCACTTTTACCAAAAAACATCTTGATGATCCCGAAGACTTTTGGGAAAATATTCTGTGGACTGATAAACCAAATGTTGAACTTTTTGGGAGGTGTGCATCCTGTTACATCTGGCGTAAAAGTAACACAGCATTTCAGAAAAAGAACATCATGCCAACAGTCAAACATGGTGGTGGTAGTGTGATGGTCTGGTGCTGCTTTGCTGCTTCTGGACCTGGACAATTTGCTGTGATTGATGGAACCATGAATTCTGCTCTCTACCAAAAATTCCTGAAGGAGAATGTCCGGCCATCAGTTTGTCACCTCAAGCTGAAGCGCACTTGGTTCTGCAGCAGGACAATGATCCAAAACACACCGGCAAGTCCACCTCTGAATGGCTTAAAAAAATAAAGTGAAGGTTTTGGAGTGGCCTAGTCGAAGTCTAGACTTGAATAAAATTGAGATGCTGTGACATAACCATAAAAAGGCGGTTCATGCTCAGAAATGCTCCAGTATGGCTGAATTAAAACAACTGTGCAAAAAAGAGTGGGCCAAAATTCCTCAACAGCGATGTGAAAGACTCATTGCCAGTTATCGCAAACACTTGATTGCAGTTGCTGCTGCTAAGGTTGGCACAACCAGTTATTCGCTTTAGGGGGCAATTACTTTTTCACATAGGGGCATGTAGGTTTGGATATTTTTTTTCTGTAATGAATATAATCATCGCTTACAAACTGCATTTTGTGTTTACTTGGGTTATCTTCATCTAATATTTACATTTGTTTGATGATCTGAAACATTTAAGTGATATGAAACATTTAAGTGTGACAAATATGCAAAAAAATAAGAAATCAGGAAGGGGGCAAATACTTTTTCATTGCACTGCATATTCAATAAATTCAAAAATGTTTTCAACCACATCCTTTCCTACAATAAAAATGTTATCCAGGTACTTTGTATATAAGGACCATGAAGGGATGAAGTTAATTTTAAACAAAAAAATTAATTTCCTATTCCACAATTACTGTATTAAAAACCAAGGGCCCACATGGAGAACCCATTGTAACACCCTTTTCTTGCAGAAAATACTAACCCTCAAAGTAAATATAATTGCTTTTTAACACAAGGTCAAGCGTTTCTACATAAACATTATTTTTTTCTTAAGAAAATTCACTACTGTTTTGTAAAAAGTCAATAAACCATGGACTCCTATTGAATGTGAGATAACTGTGAGCAAATCTTTCACATCAATCGTCAAAAATCTTATCAAAAATCATAATTGTCATCGTACTCTAAATTTTCACACTTTTTCAAAAAGTCCCAGGAGTCTTTACATACATAGTCCACCTTTTGCACTAACATTTTTTAGCTTATCTTCTAAATATCTGGCATTGGGGTATGCTTTTAAACACATCGCATCCACTATTGGTCCCAAAGGTGGATTATTTTGGTCCTTATGTGTTTTAGGAACACAGAAGACCATGGGCACTAGAATGTTTATCATATTTATATACTTCTATTCATCCATACTTATTTGTTGTTACATTAACATATCATATAGTAAAACATGTATTTTCTTATAAGATGTACTAACCTCAGTCTTAGATACCTGTCTGGAAGTATCCTCAAATAAAATGCTGTACATTCTTTCAACATAGTTAGGTCTATCCATAATAACATGTCCCCTTTCCTTATCCAGTTTCATAATTCTAAAATCAGCAAATTTGAACACTTGTAAAGCTTCATTCTCTCTCCTTGCCAAATTCAACTTATAATACTCTGTACCATTACTTAAAATATACCTGATTTCAAGTTCACAAATACATTCAAACCTTTGCAATATCAGATGCAGAGGGGGTTTGTAAATACTAGCAGTTTTTAGACCCGACACTCCAAAGCCTTCAGAATTAAACATTATGCATAAATTTATCTTTTTTATAAGCAATTTTAAATCAACAATATTGTCACTGATATTTGCTGTCCCTGCCAGAACAAATAAGAACCTTTTTGAAAAGACTTCAGCATGTGTGGAGTTGATGTCACAGGAGCTAAAACTGAATACTTTAAAATCACCAGCTCTGTTGGTACCAATAGTGCATATATGTTCCGCATCCAAAATACAATTCAAGTCACTCATCATATCACTTATCATTTCCAGCCCTTCTTTTTGTGTGGTAGGTTTTACCATTCCTGCTTGAGATTCTGTAAGGAATATATTACCCCTGCCCATTGTACCCTATTTTCAGTCATTCTCCTCCGACTCGCATCTTTTTCTTTTAACCATTCTGATCCCCACAATGGTGGAAACTCCAAAGGGGATTCATTATATTCAGGCTCCCGCATCCAAAATACAATTCAAGTCACTCATCATATCACTTATCATTTCCAGCCCTTCTTTTTGTGTGGTAGGTTTTACCATTCCTGCTTGAGATTCTGTAAGGAATATATTACCCCTGTCCATTGTACCCTATTTTCAGTCATTCTCCTCCGACTCGCATCTTTTTCTTTAACCATTCTGATCCCCACAATGGTGGAAACTCCAAAGGGGATTCATTATATTCAGGCTCCCTACCATGACCAATGTTGTCATTGGCTATATTTTCATTTGGTTGAAAGGTATCAGATTGATTGTTACGCCAAAATTTTTTACCCCATCCCTGGGACTCAGGTGGGCTAGGATAAGCTTTATGGTTCAAACAGTCCACCCTGTCTTTCAAATTTCTTACATTTTCTAAGTTTAATTTTTTTCTGCCTCTTCATCAGTAGTACTGAAGATCTGGGAATACTGCATTTTATTTTTATCATAAAGCATATCTTTGGTAATTGCTTTATCCAAAATTGTAATTTTGTTACACAATTGCTCAAAAACATTGTATTATGTTTGACTGACAGTTCTATCAGTTTGTACCCATGCCTGTCCAAATAACCGTAATAGTTCATTGTGCAAAGTTGAATTTTTTACAAGACCTGTGGGATATTTCCAAACATGTTAGCCTCAATGGATTCAGTTAAATACATGTTCTCTAATTGAAGTTTGCGAACCTTGAATAGTTTATATTCATACTGACTTAACTGTTAGTTTAATGTTCCACCACTTCCCTGTTCTTCAAATACAAAATCCATCTTTTTTTGCAACAATTCACCTACTTTATGGACCATATTATTTTTTCCACCACCATGGTTGATTCCTTTCAAGGATTCATTCAAAGATGCATTGTTGCATTGTAATGCAAACTTTTCACTGGAGAGTGATGTAATAAGGTGGGTTTTAAATAAGAATTGGAGTATAATGAATGAGAACACTGAGATGAAAGAGAAAGTGAGAGATAGACCAATGATAGTGTATAAAAAGAGAAGAAGCTTTAAAATGTTTGAATCTATAAAAATTAATAATGTGGCTAATAAGCATGATATGAAAAATGTGGGTGTTGTACGTATTGTATGTATGTATCTACGGGTGAGATTTTCAGTATTAAAAATGAACAATTTAAGGTAAAGGGAATTTATAATTGTAATACATGGGGATTTATTTCACATTTGTTAACTGGGTTTGTACGACTAGGTAGATACCCCTTTTGAGCGGAGACCCAAGGAGAAAAGCTCCACAAAAAGTTACATAAAATTCGAATGTATACACAAAAAGAAAAATTATAACAATAACAAAGTATACAAGGCAGAAATTTCTTAATGCATAAATCTAAAAACTATAAAATTTTATACATACTTTTTTTATTTTAAACAGGGATAGTATAAATGAGGATAAGTTAGAAGAGGAACAGAAAGCTGACAGAATAAAATAGGAAGATAGCTAAAAAGAGAGGCTGAAATGTGGGGGAGATGTAGAGAAATAGTCTAAGTTATGAGGAGTATGCAAATTGTAGTAGGTAGGATTTAAATGAAAAACTATATTAGATAGGAATTAAGGGAATGACTGTTGAGAGGAAGATTGACAGGTAGAGATAATAGTGGGTAGGAAGAGAAATATAGAGGTAGGATTGGAAGATAGGAATATAGGATTATGTTAAGTCATTGTAAAAGCGTAGCCATTCCTTCTGGTAGGTAGCTTTTAGTGCAGTTTTGAAGGAGCTGGAGTTAGTGATCTGATATGAAGTAGACGTTTGTTCCAAGCTTTTGCAGTGGAGTAGCTATAGAGTAGTTTACCAACATTTTTGTTGGGTATATAGATTTGTAGTAGGTTTTGTTGAGAGCTACAAAGAGCATGGTTGGGAGTGTACGGCTGAATGAGTGTGGAGAGTGAGGTGCAAAAAGAAAGATCGTATAAGATGGAATGAGCTATGAGGAGCTGATATAATAGAATCTGGTGGTGAAATTCTAGCCACTGCAGGTTTTTTAAGGCTATACAGTGATGGGTGTGGTAGGGTAGGTTTGATGTAAATATTACAATTTTGTTATAAATAATTTCCAATTTAGACAGAAGATTATATTGGGGGGTTGTGAGTATTGGGGCTCCATAGAGCAATGTGGGGAGAAGGAAAACTTGGGCAAGGGAAAGTCTGGAGGAATGAGTGAGGAATTGTTTATGTCTGTAAAGGAGTCCCAAGTTTTTGGTGACTCTGTTTAATGCATTGTTGAATGTGAAGAGCACACTTAAGGTGGTCATCGATAGTAATGCCAAGGAATTTTGTGTGAGGCTCAGTAGAGATGGGTATATTATTCAAGGATGAGAGAAAAGATAGTTTTATGGTGTTGTAGACTAGAGCAGAGAAATAAGAGAAGTTTTGTTTTCTTAGGGTTTAGTACCAGTTGCTTAGAACTGAGCCACCTTTCTACAGAGTGGAGGGAATCTTGGGTGAGGGTATGGAGGTGAGCAATGTCACTGGAGGAGAAGATGATAGTGGAATTGTCAGCATATTGAATAATAGCAGAGAGTGGGCAAGAAGAGTGAAGGTCATTAATAAAGATATTGAAAAGTAGGGATCCAAGGATGGAGCCTTGGGGTACCGCAGTATGAACAGGTAAAAAGGGAGATAAGCTCGATTGCCATTTGACAGCCTGAAGACGATTTGACAGGTATAGGAGAACCAAGATGGAGTAGAGTTAGAAAGGTTTACTGAAGCTAGTTTGGATAGGAGTATTCTGTGGGAAACGGTTTCAAAGGTTTTGGAAAGTTCGAGAAACAGGCAGGAAACTAATTAATTATCATCACAGGATTTTGCAGTGGTGTTTATGAAGGAAATAATAGTGGTAAAAGTACTATGTTTTGGGAGGAAGCCATGTTGGAAGGGGGGTGAGAAGGTTTTCATGAAGTAGGTGATCAAGGAGCTGTTTGCAGGAAGCAGGGCAATTTTATGAAGTTTATGATTTTATTTACATGATACAGTAATGGTATGGGTTTAATTTTATTAATTTTTTCATGTTTTTATTGTGTTAGGATATAATGGATGTAATTAATATTTGCAGTATACTTAAGGTGGAATGTATATGTATTTATAGTAAAAAGGCCTGGTGTCAGAGCCATGGCCTCAAGCTCAATGCCAAAAAGTGCATTGTCATCCCCTTTAGTAAAAACTCTGTACCCATGAACTACCCACATAGGCAGCAGTCTATTTAACGATGAATGTGTGATAAGAAACCTTGGGACCCAGGTGGACAGTAGTCTCTCCTTTGATAAATCAGATTGCCACAGTAATCAGGAAATCCTTCAATGTGGCACACCTCATCACAAAAGGGTTCTCATCCAGGAAAAAAGAGGTCATTGCTCCCCTCTACTTGACACTCATTAGACAGTATATAGAGTACAACGCCCCTTTTGGAATGTACCTCACAAGACATCTGCAGCAGCTGGAAAGGACACAGTACCTCACAAAGAGGATTACTGGCCTCAAACAGATGCCCTACACTGACCGTCTCAAAAAACCCAGCTTTACTCCGTAGCATATCGCCTATTCCAAGGTGATCTCTGCCTAACATATAAAGCTATGTCAAACCCAGAGTTGTTGGACATGCTACCCCTAAAGAAACCCCTGTCCCTCCGAGCTTCTTGCTCTAGGGACCTAAACCTTGTCACCACAATAAACAGGACATGCTGGAGGGATAGTTTCCTGTCCCAGAGACTTCCCATACTCTGGAACAAGCTACTCATCTATGTGAAGCAAAAGTTCCTCATTTGCACTCTTCAAGAAAAATCTTGATGAGTGAATGGGAAGTAGGAAATACACCCTGGGGATCACTTCTGTGGCTCTGCTCTACAGGGGCACAGGAAAATAACTTTCTTGGGTGGCATACACCAGAGAAACTTGTTGGCTAGGCTTACATAGGCCCTTGGTCTGATAGCCTAGTACCTACCTATGAACCTAAGTGTAGTGTATTGTTACCATAGTTGGTATTTTCTCTTTTTGACTTTTGTGCCTTTTTCCTGAATTTCCTTGTGGTTGTTTTAAAAAAAGTTTTCTTTAGTTGATGTAATTGTCTCTTTCACTTCAACCTTTATAGTGGTTTATTTAATACCTGTAGGTTGGTGTTCTTTGTAATGGCTAAAAAAGAGAAAGGCCCTGTGGGGTTTAAAAAGTGCCTTACATGTGGCCATAAAATGCTGTTCTTGTATTTTCACACACTGTGTGTATACTGCCTAGGCCCCCTCCATTTACAGGAGGACTGTGTCATTTGTCACTGATTTAACCTGAGAGCTCTTATGGAGAGAAAGAACAAATTGATTCTGAAAGGCATGCTGCCTACCTCTTTTGAGGAGGCCTTATCTGGAGTTTCTCCTACAACATCAAAAATGTCAGAGTCTCCCTCTCCAAGTCCTTCATCTTCTTTGAAGGGTTCGGAGCAGGCTAGGAAGAAACCAGTGTCTGAACAATCCGAACATAAGAAGGTAAAAGCTTCAGATCAGACTTCTTTATCAGATCCAAAGCATAAACAAAAATCTTCCATGCATCCATCCCCAACATTGGATCCTAAACATAAGAAAATTGAATTGTCAGATCCGACCACTTCGGATCCAATAGAACGCTCCACCTTGACACATCTACCACGAACCAGATATTCTCCCTGTGTGGAACCCGTGCCTTCAAGGGTTCCATCACCATTCCTGGAAAGACTGAAGTATTTATCTGTCCTAAGCCTCACAGAAGAAGATGTGGAGAGACTGGTGAGAAAGATTCTGTTGAGACACAGCCAGTCAGCTGTCCTGTCGGCTCCTACCCCTTTGGGTCAGGAATCTATTCGACAATTACACCACTTTTACCAGCTCCTCCTCTGACTCCATACAGGAGTGTGGTGCCCTTGGATCCAAGTTGCCCAGCATAGTCTTCCTCTGATCTGAAGATTGCCTTATCTGGGGATCCGAAGCTGGCTTTGAAAACTTCTATCCAGTCGGATCTGAGGTGTTAGAATCAACTCCAAAGTTTTCAGAGCCATCTGTGCAGCTTGGGGCCTCGGCAAGGGATAGCTCCAACTTCTCCTTCAGGGGGCTGTCTTTGGAGCAAGGGTGGGACCAGGATCCAGAAGCTTGCCTTCTCGGATCCAGGGTCCTAGCCTTCTTTGGGACAGTCTGCTTTTTAGTTTATGGAGAGGGCCTTGTCCACATCATCAACACAAAGGGCCCCCCCCCTTGGATCCTCAACCCATTACCTTTCTATCTCTGTGCTTAGAGTCTCACCTTTCTTCTCCACAGGGATAGCTGGTACTGAAACCCTAGGCTTCCTAGCAGGGTATCCCTGTTTCTTCTGATACCTCCCCAGAGCATCTCACTGAGGAGGTTCCTTTAAACATGCAAGAGGAAGCACTTAGATTCCCCAGAATCTGTCACAGAAGATACACATTTTGATGAGGGTGAAGAGTCCCCGCAGCCACCTCCTGATGATGTCTCATTTGGAGACATCCTAGAAATCCTAAAACAGAGAGGTGGCTGGAAGTTCAGCAACCCTTCATCTGAAGAATCTGTACTCCTGGAGGCATTTGGTACCGGCCTGTCTACCTCCTGGCTGACTCTGCCTGCTGACGACCTCATTGACTTGATCTCTTGGTGGGCATGGAAGGACCCAGACACCATTGAGCCAATTCTTCGGAGACCTGACAGAATTATGACAGTACCAGAGGACAATCAGTTTTGGGCAAAAGGGGTGCCTATTCATGCCATGGTCATAGCTGCAGCCACTAAAAAGAAACTAGCTGAGAAGAGTTCCACTGTCCAACCCCCCCCCCCCAGCAAGGAGTTTTGGATGATGGATAGGTTTGGGAAGTGTGTCTGTGCTTCTGCAACCTTCACCTTAAGGTCACTGAACTATTTGGCGCATTTCACCAGGTTACAGAGGGACCTGATTAAGGAACTTTGAGGCACCCTCTCGGATCCATTTCTGAAGTACAGGCCTCTTTCACTTCTCAACTGCCTACCCTACAATCGTTATCCAATTCCTCCATAAAGCTCATCTCTCATGTAGCAGAAGGAACCTCAAGGGTAGCGGGTTCAGCCATTTCCATAAGGAGACTCACCTGGATGTGCTTATTTGATTTTGTGGAGCCCTTCCAGTCTTCGATCAACAGTGCTTCCTTTGACGGCACTTCTTCTTTTGGCCCCAAAGTAAAGAAACTTTATCCAGGTGTGAGAAGTATGGAAAGACCCTGTCTGCCATGCGTGTATGTTTTTCCACCCCTCAAAGATCTTTTTCAAGGAATTATTGATGTGGATGAAAGATGTGGTTCAAAAAGTCCCATGAGCCTTTCCAGGACACACTTGGAGGGGGGGTTCCCCTAGAGTCAAAGGGAGAAATTCCAAAGGTAGACATCACCAAAGGTAGACAGGGGTTGGGAGGGTGGCCTAATGGTTAAGGTGTTTGCCTTATAAACACAAGGTACAGGGTTTGAATCTCACAGGGGATAATTGGCTAGGCTTAAAATGGCTTGCAAGGACAGTTAGCCTAGTACTAATCTATGAAGCAACTTGGCAGAGGTGGTCCACAAAACCAAGCATCCAGAGAATCATTCTTTGGCAAGCCCTTTCAGCATTCCTGAAAGGAGGCACAATTGTCCCTCTCTGTAGGCCATCTGTTTTTCCCTGCACCAGAGAGCCTGGCTAGAGATAACAGATACATGGGTGCAGAGGATCATTTCCAGAGGTTATATTGTACTTTTTCCCGTCCTCTTCCCCGTTAAAGGAAAATCTCAGGTGTTCCACCCAATCAGAGGGAACAAGTAGCAATACAAGTACAAAAGCTGCTAGAAAAAGAGTCATCCAAGAAGTCCCCCCACACCAAATAGAATCCAGAATTTATTCAAGATTCTTTTTAGTGCCAAAGAAAACAGGAGACTGGAGGCCACTTTTGGATCTCAGCAACTTAAACAAGTTAGTTCGAAAAAACTATTTCCAGATGGTCACGTTCCAGTCCGTTTTTCCATTTTTGAGAAGGGACAACTTGATGTGCTTGATAGATCCTCA
Organism: Protopterus annectens; assembly: GCF_019279795.1. Lineage (NCBI taxonomy): Eukaryota > Metazoa > Chordata > Ceratodontiformes > Protopteridae > Protopterus > Protopterus annectens. The sequence continues at coordinate 1,418,583,473 of NC_056731.1, forward strand.
GGATGTGTACTATTACATAAAAAGGAACAGGTGTTCTAGAACATTCTTGCACTTCTAGCTGGGAGCAAGTCATTACCAGTTCAGAGTTCTGCCCTTTGGTCTCATCACAGCCTCCAGGGTGTTCACCAAGTGTATGGCAGTAGTAGCGGTTCAGTTTGAGACTGCAGGGATTCCAGGTGTTTCCATATCTAGACAATTGGCTCATTTCTGCCTCACCCAGCTGTTAATGGCAAGAGAATAGGTTATTCAGACATGTGCTTTTCTGGGTATAATCATAAACTACGAAAAATCTCATTTAGAATCAACTCAAAACATAGAGTTTAATAGAAGCACTTCTCAATACAAAGTTGACCATAGCCTCACTTCCCTTACCAAGAGTTCAGACAATAAGATTACAAGTAAAGAAGATAGTTCACAGTACCAAGATTGCAGCCCGCTTGGTTCTTCGAGCTCTGGGAGCAGTGGCTTCAGCAATAACACTTGTATCATTGGCTAGATTTTATATGTGAATTCTTCAATGGATGCTTGCTTCAGAATGGTCAATACCATTCCATGTTTACTCTGATACAAATCACCAACATATGCAAAAGAGTTCTCAAGTAATGGATACAGTCAGACCAAGTTCTACAAGGCCATTTATTCATTCTCCCTCACCCCAAGGCTGTAGTGACTACATATGCTTCCCAACTAAGATCAGGGGGGCATTACATGAGGAAGACAGTCCAAAGCACATGGTCCCCCAATGAGGCCAATTTGCACATCATTGTTCTAGAGATGAGAGCGATGCTTCTAGCGTTGCAGGTCTTCCTAGATAGTCTCCCCTTAGGGACAATTGCAATACAGGCAGACAATATGTCTGTAGTTTGGTATATCAACAAACAAGGAGGGATCAAATCCTACCCCTTGTCTCGAGAAGCAATGCACATTCTGGGGAAATCCATTGTGATAGCAGACAAACTGAGCAAGTGCATTTTTTTACACCATGAATGGTCCCTCAACAAGGATGTGATGGAAATGATTTTTCATCGATGGGGCCAGCCTTGCTGTGATCTTTTCACCTCTCTCCTAAACAACGAATACAGAAGCTACTTTGCCCTAATCCCCCCTCAGGGGGAATTTACCTAGGGATGCTGTACTTCATGATTGGCCCGCCAGTCTACTTTATGCCTTCCAATATATCCCTTTGATTCCCAAATTCCTACAGAAAGTTGCCATGTTGAAGAGCAAAGTCATCCTCATTGTACTGTACTGGCCTTGACAGATTTGGTTCCCCTTCCTTTGGCATCACTTGCTTCACCAACCTTGGATTCTGGATTTGACTCCAGGAATACAGTCTCATTTGACAAGGCATGATCCATCCAGATATAACAAATCTCAAACTGACAGCTTAGCTTGTCCAATTCCGTTGATAGTCAGACAACCTATGCTCCCTTCTCTTGTCTGAAACATATTGATGTGAAGTTGTTCATTCTCGCCATTCATTCTTTACTGATGGGTTCGGAGCCGCTCCCTCGGCTCCGAGACGGCCAATTGCAAAGCTCGAGGGCTTCAAATAGCTCGAGGCCAAGTCCCTATCCCATGATGCACCTATGAATTACTTCAGATCTAGTTTGCCGCTGCAACAGATCGGAGGTTCTGAATTAGCTCGGGCCAGATAAGAACATTTTTTCATTAAAAATTCTATAAAAGTTTTGATAGTTAGTATAGTTAGTTAGCTAGGTTTGTTTATAAAGCTCTTATAGCTTTTAGTGTGCTGTTCCCTTCCCTTTTACTATTTTTCAGATATTGCTAGTTGGCCTCTTTTTGGCCTAGTTAGTTGTAGTTCTTATAGATGTCTGTCTAGCCTTCGAGTTTTTATGTAAGGCTTAGTTCAGTAAGCCTGTGTTTATATAGATAAGCTTATTGCCTTTCCTTCTCTCAGCTTGTTGTGCTATTTGTGACCTCTTGTCACATTTCTTAGATAGTGGTGTGGTCTGTCTAGCCTTTTTGCATTTATAAGGCTTAGTCTTTGTTACTGTCTAATTTACAGTGTACTCTACTTATTTAGATAACATTTTTATTTCTCAGCAGCTATCTTGTAAGTCTGCTTTGTGTGACTTCACATTTTTTGTGTGTGTTTTAGCCTGTTTTTATTAAGACTTACCTGCTATCCGTTCTATTTGGAGAAAATTTACTATTGATTTTTGTGTGGCAGTAAATATCTCTAACTTTATTATGGCAGTTACAGACAGTCACATCAACTGAGTTTATTGTCTAGGGGCTCTGCATTTGCAAGACAGTTGTGCCATTTGTCATTCCTTCTCCTCTAGGGTCCTGCAGGAAAGGAAGAGGAAACTAATCGATAGATGCTTGTTGAAGCCTTCCTTTCAGGAAGCTTTGAGTGACCACAATGGTTCCAGTCAGTCTTCAAAGTCTTCCAAGACTTCGGACTCAAAAAAATCGAAAAAGTCATCGACTTCAGCTCCACTGTCTTGGGAGCCAACAAGTCTGTTCCTTTCGGAGCCAGTCCCCTGTCTTGGAACTGTCTCTGAAGCTCCAAAGAGTCCTGTTCTCCAGTTGGTACCACCTTCGGTAAGATCATCTCGATCATCTATCAGTCTGCCGGATGTGGACTTGGATCGTGTAGTACAGAAGCTGTTTTTGGCATCGGCATTAGCCAAAATGTTATTGGCTTCGACCCAAATGGCTTTGGAGCCGAAGACCATTGCACCAACTACTATTATTTTTCCTCCGAGCCATGCTGGTCCTTTGGAGCTGGAGGAGGCAGACCTGATATGAGTGAAACCCTCGGAGCCGACACCTGCTCCAGTGTCTTCGGCTCCTTGTACTCTGATGTCCTCTGTGCCAATCGAAGACTCTAGGAGCCGACACTCTCTGGTTGGGTCCGGGGAGGACAGTCGAACCGACTTGTCATGTCCGACTTTGCCTCTCGGGGCCTTGGCTTGGATGAGCTCGGCTCCTACCTCGGGCTCGGAGCCCACTGTCCTGGTGCCAGGGGTGTCGACGGTTTCCTCAGATCCGTCGGCTCCCTCACATTGGAGCAGAGGTGCTTTCGATGCCATGAGGAGGGTCATGTCTCCCAGGACATCCTCGACCTCGGGTCTGCCCTCCTGCCCAGAAGTGCCTGTGTCTGCTTCTGCATCACACGTCCTGACCAAGCATAGAGACCCAGGAAGCCCTAATGGGTGGCCCCTGCTCTTCCGAGACCTCATCAGCAGCCTCCATTGATGAGGCTCCCAGGAAAAGATTGTGCAAGAAGAAGCACCCAGACTCCCTGAAGGAGTCTCTCACATCGGGTACTGACTTAGATAAGTCAGAAAGGTCCCCACGGTCCCCCTCTGAGGATAATCGCATTCATTGAGATACTTGAGGTCCTTAGGTAGAAGGGTGACTGGCAATTCAAAAGCCCAACTGAGGATGAGTCAGTTCTCCTGAAGGCTTTCGGGTCTTAGCCCTCCACCTCTTGGGTGACTCTGCCCTTCGATGAGCTGATGCAGCTTGTCTCACGAAGGGCATGGAAGTCTCCGGATTCTATGGAGCCTGTCCCCAGGAGGCCTAATAAATTTATTTCAGCCCCAGTTGACAAAACATTTTTAACTAAAGGTGTTCCAGTTGATGCCACGGTGGTGGCGGCCACCAAGAAGGAAATGTATGAGACTTCCTCGTCTATCATCCTCCTAACAGAGACTCCAGGATTATGGATAGATATGGGAAGTTCAATGAGTTTTGCTCTCCGTTCGCTGAACTACTTAACCCATTTTACTAGGTTGCAAAGAGATCTCCTTAAGGAGTTGGGAGATACTCATTAGGGTACAGTAGCTGCGGCAGCATCCGACAAAGTTACTGCCCAGCTTTCTACCCTAAATTCTATCGTCAACTCGTCCATGCACCTCTTATCTTATGCAGCTGATGGAACGAGTAGGGCAGCGGGTACAGGAATTGCTCTTAGGAGACATTCCTGGATGCACTTGTGTTCCTTCGCAGAACCTTTCTAGTCTTCCTTCGTGAGCACTCCATTTGATGGCTCGTCCCTTTTCGGGCCTAAAGTGAAAGAAACCTTAACCAGGATGGAAAGACTCTGTCTGCCGTCAGGGTCCATTTTTCCACTCCTACATGACCATAACCTAAAGGTCAAAGGGGAGGAAAAATGTGGTTCCGAAAAGCCCGGGGAGCCTTTCAGGACACACGTGGTGAACCCCCCCCCCCCTCCAGAGGCAGTGGAGGAGGTAATAATGGAAGATGCCTCCCTCGTGGCAGAGGGGGTCCCAACACCAGGTGACCGAGATCTGTTTTCTGGGACACCCTACCAGCGCTCCTGAGTGGAGGCCCGACTGCCCTGCTCTGGAGGCAGTCGGGGCCGCTTATCTTTGTACCCAGATGCCTGGCTCAATATAACAGAAGACACCTGGGTACAAAGTATCATTTCCAGAGAATACTTCATACCATTCGCTACACCCCCTCCAATCATAAGACGAATCCTGGATGTTCCACCCAGTTACAGGGAGCAAGCAACAGTAGAGGTCCAAACGTTGCTAATAAAAAGAGTCATCCAACCAGTCCCAGCGGACCAGACAGGATCCAGAACTTACTCAAGATTCTTTTTGGTTCCAACGAAGACTGGGGACTGGAGACCCATAATGGGCCTCAGCAGACTGAACCAATACATAAAGAAAGAGAAGTTTCAGATGGTCACGTTTCAGTCTATACTTCCCTTCTTAGGGAAAGACAACTGGATGTGCTCGATATATCTCAAAGATGCGTACTACCACATAAAAATGGCCAGACCATCCAGGGATCACCTGCGCTTCTGGCTGGGAGCCAATCACTACCTGTTTCGAGTCCTGCCCTTTGGTCTCACTACAGCCCCCAGAGTGTTCACCAAATGCATGGCAGTGGTCATGGCTCACCTGAAGTGTCTAGGATTCCAGGTTTTTCCATACCTAGACGATTGGCTCCTTACCGCCACCACCAGGCATCAACTCATTCAGGCCAGGGAGTCCACTCTGTCACTCTGTAATCATCTGGGCATTACAGTCAACTCAGAAAAATCTGCCTTGTCGCCATCGCAGCATATCGTTTTTATAGGGGCAGAACTGGATACCACTACCACCACTCTAAGGCTTCCAATAGAAAGAGTCTGTCTTCTTCGTCAACATGTCAGCATCCTGATATCAAAGGACAAAGCATCGGAAATTCTGAAAGTATTAGGCATGATGGCAACAGCAATTCTAGCCATACCACTTGCTCGTATGCACATGAGAATACTTCAATGGCTATTGTTTACTCAATGGTTTTACCAAGAGCTCTCCATGAATCACACCATAATGATCACAAATTCTTGCAAGAAGGACCTTCAGAGGTGGTTGACCTCACTTCATGTCACGATAGGATGCCCATTTGTGCTACCCCCTCCAGCGGCCACAGTGACCATAGACACTTCCCTGATAGGGTGGGGGGGGGCATTTTCAGAGAAAGACTGCCCAAGGCACATAGACCAATCAAGAAACACATCTGCATATCAATGTCCTGGAGATTAGAGTAGTACATTTCGCATTGCAGTACTTTCAGGACTCTCTCCATCTGGGTTTGATTGTGATTCAGACAGGCAACATGTCAGTGGCCTGGTACTTGAACAAGCAAGGAGGAACCAGGTCTTACCCCCCTTTGTCAAGAGGCTCTCAGAGTTTGGCAGTCGGCTGTTTCCACTCAGCGCTTTCTGTTGGCAACGCACACCTCGGGGAGATCCAACGTGATAGCAGACAAGCTGAGCAGGGCAGTCTTATTACCCTATGAGTGGTCCCTCAAGAAAGAAATTGTGGACAGGATATTCCACAGGTGGGGCCAGGCTTGCTGCGACCTTTTTGCCAGTCACATAAACACGAAATGCAGAAGCTACTTTGCCCTCATTCCACCTCTGGGAGAAACCCCAAGGGAGCACTCGTGCACGATTGGCCTCCAGGTCTCCTCTATGCATTTCCACCAATCCCGTTGATACCCAAGGATCTACAGAAAGCAAAATCCCTGGGAAGGACCATCATTTTTATAGCCCCTCATTGGCCTCGTCAGATTTGGTTCCCCTTCCTTTGACCTCATTTTTTGGCAGATCTTGGATCCTGGACCCAGTTCCAGACCTTCTGACACACACGTTGGGGGACCTTCATCCTTCTCTGCAGTCCCTGAAGCTGACAGCTTGGCTGCTCCAGTTCCCATCATAGCCATGTTCTCTAACCTTTCCAGTGAGACAAAATAGATCCTTTTGTCCTCTCACAAATCTTCTACCAGAAAGCTATATCTTAGCAAATGGAAGACATTTTCTATATGGGCCTCAAAAAATAATATTGATCCTTACCAAGCCCCTATGGTTTCCATTTTAGAATTCTTGACTATCATTTTCAACGAATGAGCTCCAGCAGCAACAGTTCGGGTGCAATTGGCTGCTATTTCTAATTTTCATCTTGGATTTGAAGGTTTGAATGACATGTCTCACAAGTTATCCGAAGCATTTCTCAAAGGGACTTTTCATATGTGACCTCCTGTGAAATCTCTCTATTCTCCACCCCTAGATTGATGGTGCTTGGGACACTACCCATCAATAAAGAATGAACAGTGAGATTGAACAACTTCACATAAAGAAGTTCCATGTGAGTTGTTCATCTCACCTTCATTCTTATGCCCCTCCCTCCTACCCCCACCTGGGCTGATATATGACCGAGATGCTGGTTCCATCCTGGTTATTCAAACCTTCTCTTCCTTTTCTCTAGGAATATAAGAATGACATATGGTATTGGTATACGCAGCAAACAATATCTGAGGTAATTCACAGGTGCATCATGGGATAGGGACTTGGCCTCGAGCTATTTGAAGAACTCACGCTTTGCAATTGGCTGTATCGTTGCCGAGGGATCGGCTCCAAACCCATCAGTAAAGAATGAAGGTGAGATGAACAACTCACATGGAATGTTATGTTAAGTACATAACTTCTTTTTATCCCTCCCTTAAACCATCTATGAGGAAACTATATATATGCAAGTGGAAAAGATTTGTGTATTGGGTTATTGAATCGTACTGTCCCATTTTCTGCCTCTATACTTAAAGTTCTGGAATTCTTAACCTTTATTTTTAATGAAGGAGCTAGTTCATCTACAGTTAAGGTTCAGCTAGCAGCATTTTTCTAATTTTATTATCAGATTTGATGGTTCTTCACTTGCTTCTCATAAGCTTTGCAAGGCTTTTCTAAGAGGCACACTGTTATTGAGACCCCTCCATGGAATCTGAATCTAGTACTGCAAGCACTAATACATCTCCCTTTTGAGACTGCAGATAAGTGTGATCTTAAATATCTTTCTTGGAAAACCTTATTTTTAATGGACATTACTTCAGCCAGATGAATTTCTGAAATTCAGGCCTTGTTTTCAAAACCGCCATATCTAATCTTTCATAAGGATAGAGTTATACTACAAGCCAATGCATCCTTCCTTCTTAAGGTGGTGTCTGGATCTAACATCAATCAGTCTGTTAATTTATCAGTATTTTCCCTAAGTGTACAAACAAAGGAGAATACTTACTTCATTTGCTAGATGTTTGCAGGCAGTTACGTTTTTATTTACATAGAACAAAAGAAATCAGAACTACTGATCAAGTATTTGTTTTCTATGCAGATGTGCAGTTGGGTAATCCAGTAACCAAAGTAACTTTAGCCAGGTGGCTTATTGACTGCATTTCATTTATTTACAACAAAATTGGGTTTCACCCTAACAAGATGATTACAATTTCACTCAACCAGAACCATGGCAACTTCCTTGCTTTTTCAAGCAAGAGCATCCGTTGATGACATACAGTATGTGCAGCAGCAACTTGGGCTTCTCCCCATACCTTCATTACTCATTACAAATTTTGTTTGGTCTCCAGAGGTAGAGCATCATTTGGCTCAATGGTGCTCAGAAATATCCTTCCTTGAGTCCACCCTGGAGCTTTGGTAGCTGGGCAGTCAGTCACATTAGTTGAGGATTGAATGAAAGTTGACAACATCAGGTAAAGAAGTTATGTACTCCCCGTAACGTTCCATCTGTGTTGTCGATTTTCATTCTTCCTCAACTCCCCCCCAACCGATCCCATCCTTATTCAGTTTCTGGAAGAGCAAGTGGTTAGACACTTATTCTACTCCCCACATAATTTAACTCCAGATAAGGTCTCTGCTTTGATATATATATTTGTATATGTATGAATTTTTACACACACATTTCTTCCTTCTATTATAATCAACAAACAAGATCTGAGGTAAATGGGGTTGGTGCACTGTGGGTAAGGGAGAAGCTCAAGAGTTTGAAGTTGCTACAAGCTTTTGCAACGGCTGATTCAGATCCCATTAGTTGAGGAAGATTGAAAATTGACAACAAAGATGGAACGTTATGGTAAGTGCATAACTTCTTTTTCCCATTTACCTCTTTCTTCCTCATCATATCTCCAACGTTTGCTATCTACCTGAGCAAAAATTCTTCAGCTTGAGGTAAAAACATACCTATACAAACACTTCCAAGCAAAGATTCTAAATATTCTAGTACTTGGGAGCCATACATATGTCCTCCCACTGTTCTTTTCTAAATTTCTTCTTCAGTCTCTCTTCCCAATCTTTTCTAACCTCCTCTGATCGATTGTTAGAGTTATCATGCATTATTTTATATGCCCTACTAATTATACCTTTTTTTTAGCAGCAGCGTCTGGTCTAGATTCAACTAAAAAAACTCTATCAAAGCAGGTTTTTCACTTATATCAATCCCTGGTGAGGAAGGCAGTCTGGTCTACAGTCCAAATGTCTTGTTGGCCTCATCCCACTCTGTTACCTTTCCCTCTCTAGTTACTTGCTCCCAATACCTTTGTTCATTTGCCAGTTGTCGTACCTGTTTTCTATATCTGTACATGCAGTCATCATTATTGGCGAAATCTCCTTTCTCCATTCTTGTGTTGGCTTAGTTCTTGGAATAATTTCTTCTGTTTTATGAAAATAATCTGAATAGTTGTTATTATTCTCCTTAAGGATATGCATCCAAAATCCCACTCTATTTATTTATTTATTGAACTCCCTCTCAATTTCATCAGCATCCTTTTCCATTTTTAATTGTCTGCTTGTTTTATGTATATGAGCCTTAACTATACATTCAAATGAGGTAATACTAAACCATCATATTCTTTTGGAAACGCAAACCTATTCCACTTAACTCATGCTCTCTTCCCTGTCAGATAAATTCCTTCATCTTTTTATTAATTATTGCCCACAACTTCTGCTCATGTTGTTACAAATATGCCTGAGATGTATATAAAACTAAATGGAATAAAACAATGTTGACTGCTGGTATCTTATTATCCATATACATAAACAAGAGATTCCATTTTCTCAGTTTTTTTATTATCTTTCATTTAGTCTCTTCTCACATATCCTCAGCTGCCATAACGGAAGTCTGTTTAACCCATGTTTTTAAATAATTCATCTTATATCTCATAAATACTGCTGAACCAGTTCATATGTGGGCACATAATATATGCCTATAACCTTTGATGTGATGTTGTCCTATCTCGCCTTCATTCTTAACTGGTTGAGTTTGGAACCGATCCTCAGTTCTGGATCGGCCTTATACAAAAGCTTGAGGTCTTTCACTAGCTCGTGGCTCAAACCCTATCCTATCATGCCCTAGGAAAGCTCCCCAGATCCCGCTTGCTGCTAAACAAGATCGGGTGCTTTCTAATGGCTCTGGCTAAGTGGAATTTTCTTATTTTCAGATTTTGGATAACTGTCAGTTTATTATTGCTTTTGTATTCTAGCTAGTATTTATTTAGCAGTTTTAGTGTGTTCACTTCAGCTATTTGCTGTTGCCTGTCGTCTTTTTTTTCTCAACGCCTTTTCTCTTGCCCTATCCCAGCTTAAAATTTATTTTCTTAAGTCCGTTTTTAGTTAGAGGGCTTCCTTCCTTTAAATATATAGGCAGGATTGTTTAAGTTAGAGAGCTGTGAGTTTTTTCTCGTAGTTTTTCCGTTTTAAGTTACCAGGCTAGCTCATTTAAATTAGAGGGCCTTTTTTCCCTTTATAGTTGGCGTTATATTTGTTGTTTCTATAACAAAATAATTAGTACTTTATATGTAGATACTTTGTTGTAGTTTATTAGCTTTCTGTTCTTGTTGTTGTTGATTACTGTGATGTTTTCTAAGCAGTCTAAGGATATTAAACTCGGGGTTTAAGAAATGTGTTAGTGCAGCCAAAAAATGTCCATTACTGATGGGACATACAGTTTGCATGTACTGTCTCAGAGCGGTACACCTTCAGGAATCTTGTGCCATATGTCACTCCTTTGCTAATAGGTTACTACTGGAGAGAAAGAATAAACTGATTTTGAGAGGCTTATCGAAGACCCCTTTCTCCAAAACTATCGAAGAAGGTCAGTGTCCTTCAAAGTCGTTCCATTCCCCCTCTTCAAAATCAGACAAGTCGGGGAAAAGGTCATCTTCCTCGGAGGCTCATTCTGAGCCATCAGAAAGTTTCACTTCGGGCCTGAGAAGCCTTCTACCCTGGCTCCTTCAGTTTTGGAGCCAGTGGGATTTCATGTACACAGCCGGTCCCCAGAATTGGAACCGATATCTCCAACTTTAAGATCTCCCTTGTTACAGTCTTCCAGATCTTATGCATTCTCCACTAGATCCTCCAGGAGCCTCTCTGATGATGATGTGGATCACTTGGTGCGGAGGCTGCTAAAGACACCGGCACTCGCCAAATTGTTGTCGGATCCAACGCAGAGGGGTTCAAAACTGACCAAGCCTACCCTTTCACTATCGATTCATCCTCTGATCCAGTCTCTGTCTTCGGAGCCAGAATTTCTAGAGCTGATCATAGTGGAAACATCGGAGCCAAGACCTATCCCAGGATCTTTGGGTCCAACTATTGTTCCGACATCCTTGGTTCCATCTGAACTCGAGCAGGCTAGGAGCCGACACTCTCCAGTCAGGGCTGGGGAGGAGAGTCAGATTGGACAGTTGTTGGATCTGAACTTCCCTCTCGGGGCTTTGGCGCAAGTGAGCTCGGCTCCTACATCTGCCTCGGAACCAACCCCCTTGATTCCAGGGATGCCGTCTTGTTCTTCGGAACCAGGAGTTTCCTTGGATTCAGGGTAGGGGGGCGTTTGAGGTTTTGAGAGTGCTGTCTCCACAGACAGGTCCACTCTCAGGTCTGGACATTCTTCCCTCAAAGGCACTGGTGTCTGTCTCAGCACCACTGCATCCACAGAGACTCTGAGACCCTAAGCCTCAGAATGCCCCATTGGGTGAATCCCTCTTTTTTGAAACCTCTCCAGAATGCTATTCTGAAGAGGTCCCTTGGAAGAGACTATGCAAGAGGAAGCATTTAGACTCCGCAGAGGAGTCCATCACATCCGATACAGACCTTGATGAGTCAGAAGGGTCCCCACAGTTGCCCTCTGAGAATGTCTCCTTCACAGATTTCCTGAAATACTTAAACAGAGAGGTGGCTGGAAGTCCATCAACCCTTCTGAGGAGGAGTCTGTGTACCTGAAGGGTTTTGGGTGTTGCCCTTCTGCTACTTGGGTGTGTCTACCTTTTGACGAACTGATGGACCTAGTTTGTTGAAAGGCATGGAAGTCTCCAGACTCAGTAACGCCTGTTCATCGGAGACCAAACAAATTCATAACATCTCCTACAGACAAGAATTTTCTTACAAAGGCAGTCCCAGTAGATGCTATGGTGGTGGCAGCAGCCACCAAAAAGGAACTTTCAGAGATGTCTTCTTCTGTCCATCTGCCAAACAAGGAGTCTTGTACAATGGACAGATACGGACAGCACACCTTTTCATCAGCAACCTTTGTACTCCGACCACTGAATTATCTCACCCACTTTACCTCCTGAAGGACCTAGAAGATACTCTCCAAGGTTCAGTAGCTGAAGGGGTATCAGTGAAGGATGTTCATCATGTTTCACTGTTGCAGTCATTACACTTGGGCTATCCTGCTGGCAGGCTACCCTCAGTCGGCCCGAATTCCAAAGTCCTGGTCCGGTGTCAGTTGCTGTCGCCTCTTCCCTGACTTCAGTGCGCCAGGGGTATATAACATGCAGACGATGCCATTTTCTTCAGTCTTTCTTGCCGTGCGGTGCCCGAAGCAAAAGCAGTTCGCAAGTGCCGGTCGGCCGACTCCTGAGATTTTCGAAATTGAATTTCAGAACCGAAGTCTTCAATAAAACTAAGTACCCCGGTGGGGAAACTTTTTCTTGCTCCAGACCGATGTCAGTAAAAGTTAACAATTGTAATTCTTGTGGGAAGCAAATACCTCATAAGGATTTTCACTCTTACTGTATTTCTTGCCTAGGCCTGACCACGACGTTGCTAGTTGTCAGTTTTGTGCTAGATTCAACCAACGCACTATTAAGCGTCTGTTTGATTTTGCTTTACATTACTTTGGCCGAAGGTTTAACTACGTAATGCCTTCGGAACAACTGACGACCTGAATTCATAAAAAATGCAAAGACAAAAAAAAGGACAGGCATCCGAGGTCCAAAACTGACGACGAAGCCTCTTCAAGGCCAGTCGCCAGTTCACCGGTTCTCAGTGAGGTGCTTTCGCAGCCCCTGACGCCCGCTACCTCAGAGCCACAGGCTGCCGCCGACTCCCACGTGGAGACAACTGGGCCTCTGGAAACTCAAGGTATTGGGCCTACAGAAACTACTCCCTCAGATGGGTCTGGAGCCGCTGAGCAGGCATCGGCTTCTGAGAGTGTTTTCAGACCTACACAGGTTACTATCAAGTCCACTTCAGCAGCCAAGGCAAAGTCTAAAACACCATTAAAGACAAAGACACAAGTACAGCATTCTCCTGGACAGTCATCTATGCCAAAGAAACAGATGCTTAAAATGGCCGAGGACCTAATTACTCTGATCAGGGGTTCCCATCCCCCTCCTGATAAAAGGCCTAGGCAAGACACTGACTATGACTCCTCGACCAGGTTTCTATTTCCTCTGATTCCTCTTCAGAACAGGGATATTCTCTTCCTCCCTATGAGGACTCTGATGCTGAAGAATCTATCCCTTCAGCCTCTCCTCCTGAAGGTTACTCTTTTGGGGAAACCTTGCACTCCATGAGGGAACATTTCCACTGCGGGAGCCAGGATTATTCTGAATCCAAGAAAATGCTCAGAGGCCTCAGCACAGGCCCCTTGCTACCCCCCCTGTACTAGATATTGTTGATGATGATTTTCTGAATCCAGTTTGTCTCCTGATTCTTTACCCCCTGCACCAGTCAAGCCAGATAGGTACTACAGGGTTCTGGACAAATTTCTTTATAAAAACCCTGCTGCTGACCCAGAAACTATTTCTCAGGGTCCCAAAGGGGTCAAAGGCTTCCACTGCAAAAAATCCTGTTCCCTCTGATAGGGATTCTAAAGCACTGGATAGATGGGGGGGGGGGTTACACTTCTGCTACTTTAGCTGTAAGGGCTTTAAACTGCCAGTTTCACATGCTTAAATATCAACAATACCTAATGTCTTTGCTAAAACAGAAAATGCTTACAAGCTCGGAATGTTCTGACAATAAGGAAATGCAGGATTTATTGCATGCAGCTGAAAAGTGGGAAAGCATACTCTGCAATGTGGTTTTGATTCATTAGAGGCTTCTTGCAGAGCCGCAGTTACAGGCTCTGTCATTCAAAGGCATGCTTGGGTAAAAGAACAAAGTTTACCTGATCATGTTAAAGCAAAATTATTGGATGCTCCATTACAGCATGATACTTTGTTTGGTGTTAAAGAAAATGGAGGATAAAGCAAAATCAATGCAGACAGTAAAGGATTTCTTACAGGTTCAGCCACCTAGATTTAGCAGGAACTGGCCTTCTAAAAATTGGTCCTGTCAGACAGGCCACAAAGAGGCAGATACAGATGCCCTAGAGGCAGATCTCAGCCCCAAGGCTCATACAGATGTAAACAATGGGGTGCTTCAGCCCCCAAAGGCAGAGAAGACAAATCACAACCTTATAGGAAACAGTCCCAATGACTTCCCTCTACAAAAACCAAGCACTTACCTTTTGACAGCACCCTTAGTGGGAAACCTAGCACTTTTCTCAGAAAACTGGCACATGATTACCCAGGACAAATGGGTACTGAATATTGTTTCTCAGGGTTACAGGTTCCACTTTCACATCCTGCCAAGGTCAAAAGGGATGCCAGACCTGCCACAAAACCAATGGGCAGAGGCACAAAAACAAATTTCTGCTCTCCTGGACATGAGAGCTATTCAAAAAGTACCACAGCAAGAACAAGGGCAATGATTTTACTCAAGACTTTGCTTGGTACCCAGAAAGGACAAAGCCTGGAGACCAATACTGGACCTGTCAATTCTAAATACTTTCCTGGATGTTCCAAAATTCAAAATGTTGACACTACAGCAACTACTACCCATGCTGGGCAAGAAGGCTTAGCTAGTTACTTTGGACTTCAAAGGGGAATACCTGCATGTCCCAATCAGACAATCTTGCAGAGGATACCTCAGATTCATAGCTAGCTCAATGCATTACCAAGTCTCTGCATTGCCCTTTGGCTTATCTACTGCGCCCAGGGTCTTCACAAAATGCCTGGCACCGGTAATTGCATTTTACAGACAAAAAGGAATTCAAATATGTCCTTACTTGGACGACTGCCTTATTCAAGCAGAGAGCACGGACATTCTTTTAAAGCATCTGGTGTTTGTAAAAGAATTACTAATTTGCCTAGGGTACACAGCAAACGAAAAGAAATCAAAACTAGTGCCCTTTCAAGAGATAATATTCCTGGGTGCAAGCTTAAATACAAATGCCCAGATGGCTTATCTCGCGCCAGACAAGCAAAGGCAACTAACTCATTACTTTCAAATGATGGCAACAAAGACCCAGCTACCTGCAAGAAAAATTCTGCAGGCTTTGGGCTTCATGGCATCTTGCATCCTTCTAATTCCATATGCAAGACTGCATATGAGGAGGCTACAATGGTACCTAAAAAGTGTTTGGACTCAACATTGCCACAGCCTGGAAACAATGATAACTCTTAATCCCTGCCTGCAACAGGAGTTTCGATGGTGGGCACTAGCCTGTCACCACAGCAAGGGACAGCCTTTCACTTTACCCACAGCCAGGCAGACGCTAACAACAGATGCATCTGATTATGCTTGGGGGGCACACATGGCAGGAAAATGTATTCAGGGCACGTGGCCCACGGACCAAATGCATCTTAACATAAATCATAAAGAAATGCTAGCTGTACAGAATGCCCTGACAGCCTTCAAGGATCTACTGCATCCAGGACAACTACTACTAAAGACGGACAATACTACAGTTATGTGGTACATAAGCAAGGGGGCACACATTCCTACCCCCTATGCAGGCAAGCCATGACTTTGTGAAACACAGCACTGACCTATCAAGTACATCTGCAGGCACAATTCCTGCCAGGAAAGAAAAATACAGACGAACTAAGCAGAAACCTCATGGACCCTCACGAGTGGAAACTAAATCCACAGGTCTTCAACATGATAACAAGGAAATGGGGATGCCCAGACATAGATCTCTTTGCCTCCCCTCGCAACTACCAACTACAAAGATTCTGCACAAGGACTTATCACTCACAAGCATGGAAAGTGGACGCGCTATCCTTCATCTGGAAACCCTAACAGTTTATGCCTTTCCACCACTGCCTCTCCTTCCCAAGGTGCTCCTAAAAGTCAGACAAGAGAAGGCAAAAATGATTTTGATTGCCCCAGACTGGCTACGCCAGCACTGGTACCCAATTTTAAAGAGCTTGTCTTAAGGCCCAGCCTGGACTTTACCTCTAATTCCTCATCTTCTGACTCAGCAAAACAATCAGATCCTGCACAGCCAACTCAGAACCTTAAATCTGGCTGCGTGGCGGATAATATAGCCAGTAAGAACACACCTCTCTCTAAAGCTGTTATGGATGTCATTTTGGAAGCCAGGAGGCCCAGCACCAGGAAATCTTATGCAGAAAAATGGAAGAGATTCTGTGCTTGGAACCAGGCACAAGGACTTGAACCACTTGTTCCAAATATTCCTCAAATTTTACAATACCTAACTGAGATGCTGGACAAAGGCCTATCCTTCTCATCAATTAAGATCCATGCCTCTGCCATTTCAGCTCATTACAATACGGAACTTCCTATTTTCTCTCATCCACTGCTAAGAGAGTACCTCTGAGGGGCAAAAAACATAAGACCCCCAAGGAGAGCACCGATACCTACATGGGATCTCAACTTTGTCTTAGAAAATCTCACACTACCTCCTTTTGAGCCAGCCAATACAGCTGACATAACATTCTTATCATGGAAAACTGCTCTGCTCCTAGGAATAACTTCAACAAGAAGGGTCTCAGAGTTACAGGCATTAATGCCAGTGGAACCTTTTATCATTTTTCATCCGGACAGGGTTTCTCTAAGGACAAACCCAACATTTATGCCTAAGGTAATATCCAATGTGGCTTTTAACCAAACAATTAATTTGCCAACATTTTATCCAAATCCCCATAATAAAGGGGAGAGACTTCTGCACTCTTTGGACATACACAGGAAGCTACGCTTCTACTTGGACAAAACAAAGGTTTTCAGAAAAACTGAGCAACTGTTTGTAGCATATGCTGCAGGATCACAAGGAAAGGCTATCTCAAAGCAGACTATTTCAAAATGGATAGGACACTGTATTCGTTTCTGCTATGCACAGCATTTGTTGTCAGTGCCTAAGAATATTAGGCCACATTCTACCAGGGCAGCAGCCACTTCAGCAGCCTTTCTCAGAGGAGTACCAACCAAGGAAATTTTGGAGGCTGCAACTTTGAGTTCAGTGCACACTTTCACCAAGCATTGCCACTTGCCTCTTTACTCTAAATCCAGAGCAGGCTTTGCCACTGCAGTTCTGCAGGGCCTCATAGCCACTCCTAATCTTATTTAGACCCAGCCGCCTTACCTCAGCTTTGGGATTCAACCCAAGTGTAATGACTGCAACAGTGAAACACGATGAACATAGTACAGTTGTGTACTTACCATAAATGTAGATGTTCGAGTGTATTCACTGTTGCAGTCCAGGTTACCCACCCTCCATCCCCCTCCCCCTTTCTTTGCTGGGACTTGTCTATACTTCTCTATCCTATACAACCTATGTGGTGTATTTGCTTGTAGATGAAGGTATTGTTTTTATTTTACTGTATGTTTTTATTAGCAATATGTATTGCCTACCTTCTTGGGGGCACTTGACATCTGGAGCAAGAAAAACTGAAGAAAATGGCGTTGGCTGCATCTTATATACCCTTGGCGCACTGACGTCAGAGAAGAGGTGACAGCAACAGACGCCGGACCAGGACTTTGGAATTCGGGCCAACTGAGGGTAGCCTGCCAGCAGGATAGCCCAAGTGTAATGACTGCAACAGTGAATACACTTGAGCATCTACATTTATGGTAGGTACACAACTGTACTTTTCCTCTCAGCCCTCCACCTTAAATTCAGTGGTCAGCTCCTCCATGAGACTCATTTCTTATGCAGCGGATGGAGCGAGTAGGGCAGCGGGTTCAGGAATTTCCCTAAGGAGACATTCCTGAATGCGCTTGTGTGACTTTGTGGAGCCCTTTAAATCTTCTTTTGTTAATGCCCCTTTCGACAACTTGTCCCTGTTCGGGCCAAAAGTCAGACACACTAACCAGGTGTCAGCAAGAAAGAAAAACTCTCTCTGCCATAGGAGTCAGTTTTTCCCTACCTTCTAGACCTTATCCAAAAGGTCAAAAGGGAGGAAAAATGTGGTTCCGAAAATCCCAGAGAGCTTTCCAGGACGCATGTGGTGATTTTTTTTCCCCAGGGGCTGAGGGGGAAGCAGTAATGGAAGACGCCAGCCATGCGACAGAGGGGGTCCTCAAAATCAGGGTCACAGGAAATCTTTCCTTGGTAAGCCCTTTCAGTGCTCCTGAAAGGAGGCCTGTCTGTCCATGTCTGGAGGCAGTTGGGGGTCGCTTATCTTTGTACCCAAAAACCTGACTAGAAATAATAAAAGACAAGTTGGTACAAAGCATCGTATCCAGAGGTTACTCAATACCCTTTTCTTTCCCCATCCTAGATGTTAACACCCAGTCAAAGGGAACAGGCATCTGTAGAAATACAAAAGATACTAGAAAAAAGACTCATCCAGACAGCCCCCGCAGACCAAATAGGATTCAGAACTTACTCAAGGTTCTTTTTAGTTCCAAAGAAAACGGGACTAGAGACCTATCCTGGATCTCAGCAAATTAAACAAAGCAGTAAGAAAGTCAAAGTTCCATAACACTGCGGTCGATACTCCCTTTTCTGGGACAAGACGATTGGATGTGCTCTGTAGACCTCCAGGATATGTACTACCACATAAAAATGGACAGACAATCCAGTAGTCATTTGGCCTTTCGGCTGGCAGCCAGTCACTACCAGTTTTGAGCTTTGCCCTTTGGTCTCACTACAGCCCCCAGAATGTTCACCAAGTGTATGGCACTAGTCACGGCTCACTTGAGACCCCTAGGATTCCAAGTGTTTCTGTACCTAGATGACTGGCTCCTAACCGCCACCACCAAGTATCTACTAATAAAAGCGAGAGACACCACCTTACAGCTCTGCTCTCACCTAGGAATCATAATAATTTATGAAAAATCTGCCTTGTTGCCATCTCAGCTTATTTTTATAGGCGCAGATCTAGATGCAACAAAAATGATGGCAAAACTTCTCCCCAAAACAATTCAAGTGCTGTGACATCAAGTTAAAAAACTACTTTCCAAGAAAAAAGTACAAGCAAGAACAGTCCTGAAAATCATGGGAACCATGGCAGCAGCAATAAAATTGATTCCATTAACACATCTGCATATGAGAATTCTGCAGTGGCTACTGTTCACTCAGTGGCCCATACAGGAACTACCCATGTCCCACCAAATTATGATAACAGAATCTTGCAAAAAAGACCTTTGTTGGTGGCTTCACTCTACTCATGTGACATTAGGTCGACCCATTGTTCTCCCACAACCTTTAGCCACAGTGACCACGGACGCTTCACAGATAGGGGGAACCTTATCTGGAAAGACCATCCAAGACGCTTGGCATGAGGCCCATTTGCACATCAGTGTCCTAGAGAGGAGGGTGGTGCTTCTAGCGTTGCAAACATTCCAAGACTCTCTTCCACTAGGTGGTGCTTCTAGCATTGCAAGCATTCCAAGACTCCCTTCCACTAGGAACTATTGCAGTGCAGACAGACAACATGTTGGTTGTGTGGTACATAAACAAACAAGGACAAACCAGGTCTTACCCTCTTTGTCTGGAGGCCCTGAGAGTATGGCAGTGGGTGACCTCCTCCCAGCACTTTCTGATAGCAACTCATATCCTGCGGAAATCCAACGTGATGATAGACAAACTCAGCAGAGCGATTCTGATGCCTCACAGTGGTCTCTAAAACAAGAAGTAGCAGAGATGATTTTCTGCAAATGGGGCCAGCCTTGCTTTGACCTTTTTGCCACGTCCAGAAATGCCAAATGCAGCAGCTATCTTGCCCTAAACCCCCCACTGGGGGAGTCACCTAGGGGATGCAGTTGTACAGAATTGGCCCTCAGGTCTCCTCTACACCTTTCCTCTTTTTCCGTTAATACCCAAAGTTCTTCAGAAAGTCATTTCCTTGGGAAGGAATTTGCTACTCGTCATCCCATACTGGCCTTGTCAAATCTAGTTCTCCTTCCTTTGGCCTTATCTCTAGGAGGAGCCGTGGATTCTGGACCCAGTTCCCGACCTTCTGACTCATGTATCCGGGATACTCCACCCCTCCCTTCAAACACTCAAATCGACAGCTTGGCTGCTCCGATTCCAAACATAGCCAGGCTCCCTAACCTTTCTCCATCTGTGAAACATATCCTGATCTCGACTCCTAAAGCTTCAATAAGAAAGTTATATGTCAGCAAATGGAAAAGATTTTCTTTTTGGGCCATGAATAATCGCATTGACTCCTTCTCTGCCCCAATAACTTCCATTCTTGAATTCTTGGCAAAGCTATTTAATGAAGGAGCAGCTGTAGCTACTGTTTGAGTTCAGTTAACAGCGATATCTAATTTCCATTTAGGTGAATCAGGGCAACATGTGATTTCTCACAGACTTTGCAAGGCGTTTGTTAAAGGCAGTGTTTTAAGACCATCCATTAAAGCCCCTCCATCACCATGGGACCTGAATTTTGTCTTATCACATTTGATTCTTCCCCCATTTGAACCTGCATCACCCTGTGATCAAAAGTATTTGACTTGGAAGATGATTCTTTTGATAGCCAGCACTTCTGCTGGAAAAGTTTCAGAGCTACAAGCATTGTATATAAAGCCCCCCTATGTGCTTTTCCACAAAGGCAGAGCATCCCTATGAATAAACTCATACTTCCTACCCAAAGTATGCTCAGAATCTAATTTGAACCAATCCATAAAACTACCAGTCTTTTTTCCCCAACTATGGCAGCAAGGCAGAATATATGCTACACCAACTGGATGTACCTAGACAATTACGTTTCTACTTACATAGGACAAAGGACTTCAGAAAATCTGACCAGTTATTTGTATCATTTTCAGACTCTAAGAAAGGTGCTCCTGTATCTAAAGTCACACTTTCCAAATGGCTGTCAGATGGTATTACATTTACTTACAAATCTCAAAACAAAGAACTCTCCTATGAAGTAATAGGTCATTCTACAAGAGCCATAGCAACCTCTTCTGCCTTTCGGGCTGGACTACCAATTGACACCATTTGTGCTGCAGCAACATGGGCAAGGCCGCATACCTTTATAACTCATTACAAAGTGGATTTGGCCTCCAAGAACAGGGCCTCTTTTGGGTCCACTGTTCTGAAGAATATTCTCCCTTGAGCCACCCAAGAAAGATGGTGCTAGGGATGCTGTCCCAACCAGTTAAGAATGAAGGTGGGATAGGACAACATCACATAAAAAAGAAATGTACTCACCATAATGTTCCATTTGTGTTGTCTATCCCACCCTCCTTCCCCCAGATTTTGGCTCCTGGAGGACCCAGCAGATACAATTGGTAATTGATGTTCTCTGGCCTTCTTAATTGCTCTATAAGGTATTAGATTGTTCATTTGGTACCTATTGTATCAGCAAGCAAGATCTGGGGAGCTTTCCTAGGGCATGATGGGATAGGGTTTCAGCCACGAGCTAGTAGAAGAACTCGAACTTTTGTATAAGGCCGAGTTGGAACCGAACCCAACTAGTTAAGAATGAAGGCAAGATGGACAACATGCATGGAATGTTATGGTGAGTACATAACTTCTTTTTTTATATGTTCATTAATTTTATATCCCAGAAAGACTTGAAAGTGCCTCAGAATGTGTCACAACACTGAGATGTCCTTTTCTGTATGTATCAGGTACAAAATAGTATCAGCAAATAAAGCCAACTTTTCTTGACTACCATACTAGTTATGTACTTGCATTCCTGAGTCCCTTATTTTATTTGCCAAAGGCTCTAAATATAAATTAAATAACAAAAGGGAAGGAGGACACCAAGTCCTGGTTCCTCTGCTTAAACATAACTTACCAGAGAGGAACTCTCCCATTTTAATTCTTGCCTCTGATACTTCATATCCTCCTAATTACTCATAAAGTCCCTGCTTACTCTATTGCCCACTTTCTCTGCATCAAGACTGACTAACAGTGGTATTTTCTTGCATTCAGCTTCTGTCTGGATCATCTCTGTTCTTTTAAGGGTGTCAAATATTTGCCTCCCCTACACAAAATACATTGATCCATATCTATCAATTTTGGCCAAACCTTTGCCTTTCTTTTAGCTAGTATTTATATTCATGATTTTAAATAGAAGTAGGTCTATATGAAGCTGGGTCTGATGGACCTTTGCCATCTTTAGGTAATACAGCCACAGCAGCTTTCAGCCAAGATATTGGTGTTTCCTCTCCTTTAAAAATAAAATCTTCCAGATCTTTATCACTTTCTTGCCTACTAACTTTCAGATTTCCACAGAAATGTCATCTCTTCCTGGAGACATTTCTGAAGATTGATTATGTACCACCATTTTTATCTTATGTCTCCCTACCTTAGCTCTTTTTGAGCCTCATCTACCTCTAACCTTTGCATGTTTAAATCTTCCATAAATATCTCCATCTGTGGTCTTTATTTCCACGTTTCTCTGCTTTATACAAATTTAAATAAAATTTCAAAAAAAATATTTCTGAAACCTGTAAGAGTCTCAGTTTATTATTTTTTTATAATCTCTTTAGTTTGGTGAAAAGCTTTCTACTTTCTGGTGCCTAAATCATTGTGCTAAAAGTTTTTGTGCTCTGGCGTTATCAATAATTAGTTGCTTAACATCAATTTGTTTAAACTCATGTGTATTATCTTATCTTTAGTACTCTGTGTTTGTACCTCTTATTCTGCAATATTTTAACCTTTTGTCAGCCACTCTAAGTAATTCCTATTAATTTCTGACAAGATCTCTTTTGCTTTTGTTTGTACCGTTTTTAAACTCCATTTTCATTTTATCCAACTTTGTAGCTGTAACATCTGAAGATATTTCTATCTTCCTTGCTAACTCTTGAATAATTTCCACTACCTTTTCCTTAACAGGTAGACTGGAAAGTGAAAGTGTCTCAATTTTACTTCATTACTGTGCATTTTTATGTTAGTATTTATTGGGGCATAATCTGAAATAGTTATTGAATTTTCAATTAATTAAACATGTTCCTTTGAAATATACTTTCTATCTAGTCTAGTGCAGTTATTGTACCTCCAGGAATAATATGTAAATTCTGTCCAAGTTCCTACTAATGAATTTACAGCTTCCATAAGAAATAGTCTCTACCCTCTTTTGTTATGTTTTCTCTTTTATGCCCCATGGTACATCCAGCCCCCACCTATAAGTAATATTCCTCGCTGAAAGTTGATTATTTCTCCCAATTTTACTAAACTGCATAGTAGCAGTTTTTGGTAGAATGTAAATACATACCAGTGTAATCCTCCTCTCTTGCCAATCTACAGTTGTCTTTTTTCCCCTCTTCTATCACTATTTGAACCCCTCTAGCAATTAGTATAATTACTCCCCTTTTCATTTGTCCCTGATATTTTGCTGAATATCATAGGTGAGTACTAGGCTAATGGCCCTGGAACCAGTACAAACCTAGTCCAAGAATATTCCCAGTCATCCTGTTGCTGGACGTAAGTTCCGTGTGCCCCTATCGAGCAAGGCTGTTGAAGTGATCCCTGGGGTGAATTTCCCATTACGTATTCAGTCATCAAGATTTCTCTTGAAGAGAGCTAGTGAAGTGCTCTGCTTGACATAAATGGGGAGTTTATTCCAGAGTAGGGGAAGTCTTTGCGTTAGGAACCTGTCCCTCCAGCAGGTTCTGTTTATTGTGGTGATGAGGTTGAGGTCTTTGAGCGAGTGGTGTGGAGGGACTGAGTCTTTTTTTAGATGAAGCATGTCTAGTAACACTGGGTCAGGCATGGCTTTGTATGCAAATCAGAGATCGCCTCTAAGTAGGTGGTATGAGACTGAGTAAAGCTGGAGTTTTTTTGAGTCTGTCTGTATAGGTCATGTGTTTGAGTCCTAGGATCCTCTTTGTGAGGAATTTTTGTGGCATCTCCAGTTGCTGTAGCTGTCAACTGAAGAACATACCAAATGGAGCATTATACTCTATAATGGGTCTAATGAGGGATGAGTAGAGAGGGATTATGACTTTTTCTTCCTGGATGAGAAACCTTTTGTAATGAGGTGTGCCAGATAGAAGGACTTTCTAATGACAATAGCAACATGGTTGTCGAAGGAGATGGTGCTATCAACCTGTGCTCCGAGCACCTCTTCTCAAATTTGGACACCGGCTCCTATGACTTCGGTGCCGGGTGTCGAGACCTTATCTCTGCACGAGGCTCAGGTCTTGGAGCCGGTATCAGAGGTACCACCATCTACTATCCTTCGCTCGGTGACGGCTTCGATCCCTTCGACCCGTTCTTCGAGGCCACTTTCCGACTCCGATGTGGACCGAATGGTACAGAAGCTTATGGAGAACTCGGCTTTGTCAAAATTACTCGAGGTTTCGTCCCAGTTGGTTTCGAAACTCAAAGCTATTCCAGCTCCCCCGACACTTCCTCCTCTGAGACCCGTCGAGTCATCGGTGTTAGGAGTCGAAGAACCGATGATTGCAGAGCCCTCGGTGCTGAAGCCTCCAGTAGTGCTATCGGCTCCGTTGACCTCGACTCCTTCAGAACCAGCCGGAGAGTCTCGGAGCCAAACATCTTTCCTGGGTTCCGGGGGGGATAGTCGAACCGAGATTTTGGTTCCGACTCTTCCTCTCGGTGCCTCGGCTCAGATCAGTTCGGATCTGTCCTCTGTGTCGGAGCCCGTGGTTCCGATTCCGGAGAAACTACCTCCTTCTTCAGATCGGGTCAGATCTTCGGGTCGGGGCACCGGTGCCTTTGACATCATGAGGAAGGTCTTGTCAGATCAGACACTTACTTCATCGGCTTCTTTATCTCCTTCCCCAAAAGGTCCCTGTTCTGCTTCTGTGCCTTCGGTACCTACCAAGCGTCGAGACCCAATGCCTCAGAAGTCCCCACAGGGAGAATCTGGTTCCTCAGATGCATCCCCAGAAGCTCCCACTGAGGATGTTCTGAGGAAACGACTGTGCAAGAGGAGGCACATAGATGCCCCACAGGAATCTGTTACATCTGATACTGATTTAGATGAAACAGAAGGGTCCCCACGGTCCACCTCTGAGGATGTCTCTTTTGCAGACATTTTGGAAATCCTGAAGCAAAGAGGGGACTGGCAAACCCTTACCCCTTCTGCGGATGAATCGGTTTTACTGAAGGCATTTGGGACTCAACCTTCTACCTCCTGGGTGACTCCTCCCTTTGACGATCTCATGGATCTAGTAGCTTGGAGGGCTTGGGAAACACCTGATACAGTGGAACCAGTCCAGCGTAAACCCAACAAATATATGACAGCTCCCCAAGATAAAGCCTATCTTACAAAAGGAGTTCCTGTAGACACTATGGTGGTGGCGGCGGCCACTAAGAAAGAGATGTCTGAATCATCTTCCTCTGTCCATCCTCCTAATAAGGATTCTAGGACAATGGACAGATATGGGAAGCGCATATTTAGTTCGGCGACTTTTTCCATTCGATCGCTCAACTACCTTACGCATTTTACGCGTTTATAAAGAGATCTCATTAAGGAATTAGGAGATACTCTTCAGGGACACACAGATGCTGCTGTCGCCAAGAAAGTGACAGCGCAACTTAACACCCTAAATTCCATAGTCAACTCGTCCATGAGGCTGATTTCATACGCAGCCGATAGATCGAGTAGAGCGGCAGCTTCAGCGATTGCACTGAGAAGACAATCCTGGTTGCGCTTATGCTCCTTTGCGGAAGCCTTTAAGTCTTCCTTTGCCAATGCCCCATTTGATGGTGCCTCCCTGTTTGGGCCCAAAGTAAAGGAGACTCTCACGAGGTGTGAACAAGAAGGGAAGAACCTGTCAGCCGTAGGGGTCCGCTTTTCCGTTCCATCTAGACCCTACCCTAAAGGGCAACGAGGAGGAAAGATGTGGTTCTGAAAGACTCTGGGATCTTTTCAACACACCCAAAGTGACGCCCCCTCCAGAGGCAGAGGAGGGGGAAGAAATGGAAGACGACGATGCCCAGCCGGCAGAGGGGGTCCGCAAAATCAGGGTGACAGAGAGACCTTCTCTGGCAAACCCTTCCAGCACTCCTGAGTGCAGGCCCGGCTGTCCTACTCTGGAGGCAGTTGGGTGTCGCTTGGCTTTATACCCAGGGGCCTGGCTAAATCTTACATCAGATTACTGGGTAAAAAGCATAGTTACCAGAGGCTACAACATTCCCTTCATAAAAATACCACCAAACTCCAAAAAACTCCCAGATGTTCCACCCAGTCTGCGAGACCAAGCAACCATAGAGATAAGAAGGTTGCTCGAAAACAAAGTCATCCAACCACTCCCAGCGGACCAAATAGGATCCGGAACTTACTCAAGGTTCTTTTTAGTTCCAAAGAAAACAGGGGACTGGAGGCCAATTTTAGACCTCAGCAAGTTAAATACCTTTGTAAAAAAGGAAAAGTTCCGGATGGTCACGCTTCAGTCAATCCTCCCTTTTCTGCAAAAGGGCGAATGGATGTGCTCTATAGATCTCAAAGACTCATACTACCATATCAAAATGGCCAGGGTGTCCAGAGATCATTTGCGCTTCCGGCTGGGAGCCAGTCATTTCCAGTTTCGTGCTCTGCCCTTTGGTCTCACCTCAGCCCCCAGGGTGTTCACCAAATGCATGGCAGTAGTAGCGTCTCAGTTGAGACGAAAGGGATTCTGGGTGTTTCCTTATCTAGACGACTGGCTCCTTTCCGCCACCACCAAGTGTCGTCTTCTACAAGCCAGGGACTACGCCATCAATCTTTGCTCTTCACTAGGCATAACGGTGAATTTTGGAAAATCTGTCTTATCGCCGTCACAGCGTATCTTATTTATAGGAGCACAGTTCGACACTTCCCTGGCTCAAGTTACTCTCCCCCCATCAAGAGTGTCAGACCTCAGGCACCAAATTTCGCTCCTTCTTCACAACAACAGAGTCTCTGCACGACAAGTTTTAAGAGTGCTAGGCTTGATGGCAGCATCCCTTCTTGTAGTTCCTTTAGGCAGAATGCACATGAGGATCCTTCAATGGATGCTATTCGCCCAGTGGTCGTATCTACAACTTCCACTGTCTCACGAGATCTTGATCACGAATTATTGCAAGAAGGACCTCTTGTGGTGGATACCCAGTCAAGAGCTAACACTAGGATGACCCTTTGTATTACCCAGTCCGGTAGCAACTCTAACCACGGACGCTTCCCTGATAGGGTGGGGGGGATTCTTTCAGGGCCAAACAGTCCAAGGTCAATGGTCCAACATGGAGTACAATCTGCACATCAATGTTCTAGAGATGAGGGCAGTGATTCTAGCGTTGCAACACTTTGACGAGTCCTTACCTCGGGGAACAGTGACAGTTCAGACAGGCAACATGTCAGTGGTCTGGTACATAAACAAGCAAGGGGGAACCAGATCTTACCCGTTATGCAGAGAGGCCCTCAGAATTTGGCAATGGGCAAAGTCCACTGGACGCTTTCTGATAGCAACGCACATCCTGGGGATTTCCAACGTAATCGCGGACAGGTTGAGCAGAGCCATCCTGTTCCCTCACAAGTGGTCCCTCAAACGTCAAGTGGCGGAAGAGATCTTCCGCAGATGGGGCCAGCCTTGCTGCGACCTGTTTGCATCCCCTTTGAATGCCAAATGCAGAAGCTATTTTGCCCTGTTACCCCCCCCAGGGGGTCTCCCCAGGGACGCACTGGTATACGATTGGCCCCCGGGTCTCCTTTATGCTTTTCCTCCTGTTCCACTAATTCCCAGGTTTTTGCAGAAAGCCAAACGTCTGGACAGGACCATAATACTGATAGCCCCATTCTGGCCTCGACAAATCTGGTTACCCTTCCTTCAATCCCATCAAGTGGAGGAACCATGGATTCTAGACCCAGAGCCAGATCTGTTGACACACTCGTCGGGAGTTCCTCACACCTTCCTCAAGTCCCTCAAACTGACAGCTTGGCTGCTCCGCTTCCCATCTTAGCCAGGTCGGAGTTACTATCTCCTGCAGTACAACAAATTATTGTATCTTCTCACAAACCATCTACAAGAAAATTGTACATCAGCAAATGGAACTGTTTTGTGCACTGGGCCTCCAAACAAGGTATAGATCCATTCGGGGCCCCAGTACACAAGATACTAGATTTCCTTTCCTCACTTTTTCAAGAAGGAGCATCAACATCCACTATAAGGGTTCAACTGGCCGCTATATCCAATTTTCATACTGGCCGTAAGGATGGTTCTCTTATGTCTCACAGGCTTTGTAAAGCCTTCATGAAAGGTACTTTTCATCTCCGTCCCCCTTTTCATAATCCAATAGCACCTTGGAATCTTAATCTCATGCTGTCACAACTCATGTTGCCCCTTTTGAACCAGCAACCACAACTCCGTTAAAATTGCTTTCGTGGAAAACACTTTTCCTGGTTGCCATCACTTCAGCCAGAAGAGTTTCAGAGTTACAGGCTCTATCTATCCGAACCCCGTACATGATTTTTCATCCGGATAGAGTAACCTTGCGCACCAACCCATCCTTTCTTCCGAAGGTTTGTTCGATTCAGAACATCAATCAATCTATTGAACTGCCTACCTTCTTTAAAAATCATTCCAATAAGCTGGAATACACATTGCACAAGTTGGACGTTCACAGACAACTAAGATTTTACTTACATAGGACAAAGGAGTACAGAAACTCGGATCAACTATTTGTCTCATATGCTGACCAAAGAAAAGGACAGGCAGTAATGAAGGTTACCTTATCCAAATGGCTCTCAGATTGCATAAATTTCGTATATGCTGAATCCAAACAACAACTTCCTTTCAAACCCAGAGCTCATTCTACAAGGGCGATTGCTACCTCTTCAGCCCATACCGCTCGTTTGCCTTTAGATACCATTTGTGCAGCGGCAACTTGGGCAAAACCACATACCTTTATTGCCCACTACAAGCTAGACAAGAGCTCCTGGGACAGGGCGACATTTGGTTCCACTGTACTCAGGAATGTTCTCCCTTGAGCCACCTGGGAAAAAAGGAGCTAGGGATGCTACCCGTGTGTAAGAACAAACGGCGAGATTGAACAATTTCACATTAAGAAGTTATGTCTTACCATAACGATCCATGTGAATTGTTCATCTCGCCTTTGTTCTTACATTCCTCCATCCCGTCCTACGGTCTGGGAGAACGGTTTTCGATTAGATTCCTTTTCAGCCTTTTCTAGGTATGGTTGACATGTTATTAACATCAGTAATGGCATCTTTTATCCTCTACCTGGCAGTAGGGTTTCAGACAATTTGTAGTATTTGTTCATAAGTGTTTTAGACACATTTCTAAGAGGGATTCTTCTGGTATAGCAAACTAGATCTGAGGGTTAGCACCGGAGGATCATGGGATATTACTGTGCCTCGAGCTTTCTCGAAGATGCGAGCTAGTGATGCGTCCTACTCTGAGCCGAGGATCGGCTCTGAACCCGTGTGTAAGAACAAAGGCGAGATGAACAATTCACATGAATCGTTATGGTAAGACATAACTTCTTATTTCCAACTTTTGAGTCACATTCACATACTAATGTTTGGCAGGCTGATCTTTTATGTAGTTGTTTCTTCTTATTTCCATTTGAAATTGTATTACATTTCAAGACTTTTTTTAATGAAAACCTTCAAGCAAACAAAAAAAAATTTCAAAAGACTCCCATCCCTATTAACTTAGAATAGATGTGCAAAACTATTTATATCTTAAAAAAATGAAATTTAACCCTCCAGATAGGAGCAGTGTTCTCAAATCAACAGCTGCAAGTGCAGGTATTATCTAAGGTCATCCATGTTAAAGCACAGGCAGCTGTGTTCCCACTTTCACTGGTTGTTGTCTGTTCTTTTCGTATCTATATTCCCATCCCTGATGTGAAAAACAGTTTATATGCTTTCAGAATTTTAGCCCTAAGAAAAACTGCACTGGTTATCATTAAATGAAACTAAATTGTTCAGTGTTCTATTAAATGGACTAAAGTGGAAAGGCTGCTAGAGATGCTACTGCCTCTTATTGACCATGTAAATTTAAAGTTTATTTTTCACTGAACTGTTTGATATTGCACCTTTAAAGTTTTCATTTCCCTTAGCAAAGAATGCTCAGAACTGTCGAGATTAATTGCTTCCATCTGCAGACGGCCCATCTCTCCACATAAGTCAGTAGTGAATCTTTGTAAATTTTACCCAGAACAGAATGTACAGCTGCCTTCAGCTGCTTACTTTTTGACCCCCACTAAACATTTGTTAATGGGGGAATACAAAATAAGCTAATTTATTTATAGACATTTGATTACTGGGAAAGTTCGAGTAGGAGCGCATTTTCGCCACAGGCCCAGGGAGAAAAACTCCAAGGTATTACAAAACATTAAAAAGAACAATAATTTTACAGTCTTTAAAACTAATACAGAAAAAAAAATACAGTATCTTTGCAGATGTAAGAAACTTGGCATTTTTTATGACTTTTGTCATTTTGTCTTATTTTTCTAGTCTACTTGTTTATAGTTCAAGCCAATGGCATTCTTCTAGACATTTATCTTTATTAAAAATAAGAGAAAATATATTCATTCTACATGTAATATAATCAGTGCACTTTTACACCCCACCCTCAACCATAGCAGCCCAAGATCACAGCATATTAGCATTAAGCATGCTTTTGTCTAGTCTTTCTTTTGTTTTATTTTAAAGCCCATATTTCTTGCAACTAAAAAGTAATTGTTTACTGGTGTATCTTTAACACATACGACAGTCTCTGAAGAGGACCTCCCACACATTTAAAATATGCTTGAATACACACTACAGAACACTGCTTTAGTGTGTATAACATGCAGTTTATATCATGTGTTTTCTTAGGAATTTTCAACTAAGAAACAAATATCTTTCCCACTTTACATGACAATGGTCACACCACTTCTTGAATTCTGCAACAGTTTTGTTACTAGTACTCCTACATATTTTGTGCCTAGATTGAGACTTTGTGTGAATTAAATCTTAAGCTGTTTTTCCCAATGAAGTGCTGTATTCTGTTGATATTGTAAAGAAACCTAACGCTTTTACTGTTATGAGTAACTTCCTGATACTGATCTGTAAGAGTGTATAAAGATGACATTTAGCAACTATTTATGGAATGAGGAGGGAGTAATTTTTGTATCATTTCACATCAGCTGGAAACGCAGCATTAAAAGCTGTGGCCAAAAATGACCACACTTTTGTAAATAATGTTGGAGGGGAGTGGTTGTGAGAGATTTGTATTTTTATAATAGTGGAGTCTTGCAGATGTTAAAAATAAATGAATATGCATTAAACAAAATAAACACACAAGCTGAATGGGGTATTTGTGTTATATATATATGAATGGGGTTTGGGATCTACCCTTGAGGATAGGTTGATGGGAGGCTTTCTAATATGACTACTCGCTGATCAGCAGCTTAATTTCAGCTCTCTCACTGTGAAGCACAGAAACTGATAGATAAGGGAAGGGTCACAAATTATGCCTGTTTTAGTAAAATTCAGTTACTTGCTAAGAAGTGCACTGCCTGGATGCCAGCAAAGAAGAAAGTTAAAACAGCCTGAAATAAAACTGACTAAGAAAGGTGAAGAGAAAACACTGCCTAGGAAGAATCCTGCAGCTGTTCAGCAAAAAGCAGTTCAGGCTCCAGTGTTGGTTCAAGAGATGGCTTCCATTATGTTATGGAAAAGATAAGTTAAATGTGCTCAGAACTGATTAAAATAAATGAAACATTGAAGGAGTATATCAACTTAAAAATAAAAGGCTGGAAAAATGGAAGAAGATTTAAACAGGTATTTAGCCGAACTGATAAAACTGCAACAATCAGAGGGTGAAAGGAAGAAAAGACTGGCCAAGTATGAAATTGCTTAAGAAGAGTTGTTTCAACAAATGGCAAAGTTAAAACTTGAGATTTTTTGCTGTATCAGAGAAATTGGAAGAAACCGATTGTATTAGTGTTATGAAAGCACAAATAAGTAAATGGACTGGTATTCTACAGCAGGATTTGTTAACTGAAAGAGCACATTGAGTGTATACTCCAAACCTGGTCATAAGAAAGCAGCCAAGATCTGATGTAGGAAAGATGCAGTCATGCCAGTCAAAGAGTTGATTCTGACAAAACTGTGTCAGAAGGGCAAAATATTAAAAATTGGAGACAGTAGAGTATTTGTGAAAAATGATCGCTCACTGTATACCAGGCAGAAGCACAGCAAATTTATACCAGCAATGAGGGAATGTTAAGAGGCAGGTGTGAAATTCAAGCTGCTGTATCCATCTGTCTTCAGAATATTTTTCCTGGAGGATCAAAGTAATTTTTGATCTAGAACAGGTTAAGGGAGAAGTTTGTCCAATAAAGGGTGAGCCATCAAATAGAAGGGGACTCTGTATCACTTTCTTCTGATAAGGCTCATAGAGAGACCTTGCCCTTGAAATATTTTCCAGTGTTCTAAAGAAAAATGCTTGAGGGACACCAAAAAGCACATAATTTGACTGGAAGAATTGGGAACACCTTGGACATGAACCAGAATTTGGGGCTGGGATATGGAGATGAACAGGAATAAGAACAGCAATACTAAAATTAGTGAATAAACGAACAGCAGTACTGAAATTAGTGAATAAACATGAGACTGTAAACCATCTATCACATTTGTGAAATATGGCTTTTCAAGAAAAGGTGACTGAGAAAGGTTGGATTTTTGATGACTGTGTTAAACTTGTTGGAGGACTGAGAGGCATATGCCCCTTTGTGTCATTAATGTTTGGAAGGACATTAAATAGGAGAAAAAGAAACAGAAAAGGGGAAGGAGGGAAAAGTTAATGTAAGTAAATCAGTTGTTCTCAACAGTATTTGTATAAAACATTTTGTGATATAAATTGCATGTTATGTAGTAAGCCGTTTTTTTCTTTTTTGGTTTTAAAAATGCAGGCATTACAATGTAAACAGAGAAGAAAGGCTGGACAAAAATACTGTTAAGTCTGTAGGTTGCAATTTTGGGCTATTGGAGTGGGGGATGGGGTTTAAAAGTGCAATACTTGTATGTAGAATTAAAATGTTTTCTTTACCTTTTACATAGGAGACTGTCTGGATTAATGCCCTTGGGTTAATCTAATGACAGTTTTTTTTTAAATGAAAGGCCACAATTTAATGAATAATTTTCTTTTAGCAAACATGTTCAGTGCCAGTTGAAAAGTCTGTAGTTTTGGGTAACACTACATTTTGTTCTTGTTTCTATGGAAATAAAATGACTGAAATCGAATGAAGTAAATCAAGAGGTCCGGACATTGTTTACTGAGAGAAACATAAAATGAAAAGGTACAAGGGCAAGGTGTTCAGTAAAAATAAGTTTGAAATTATTAGAAGTGAATCTGACAACTAAATACTTGAATGCATTTACTAGAACAGTGTATAATTTGTTTGTATTTAAAGATAGCCAGTGCAATTTTTCTTAGTTTTAATGTTTTCTGAAAGCATACAAGTTGTTTTTCATATCTGAGAGGGGAATAAAGATAAGACAATAACAGACAGCAGTTAGTACAAAGACAATAACAGACATCAGTTAGTGTAAGTAGGAGCATAGCCTGTAACATGTGGCTTAGCATGGGCAACCTTAATTTTAGTTTAATTAATGCCTGCAGGTACAGCTGTCGATGTAGTACAGTTGTTCCCATCAGGAGGATTCAACTTCATTATTTCATGATGTACATAGTTTTGTGTTTTTGTTGTAAGTTAACAGGTTATGAGGGTGATCTGGGGTGTGATTTTCATTAAAACAAAAAGCTTATTAAAATGTGACAAAGGTTTAAATGGACAAGAAACAACGGTATAAAGGATCAATCTGCCAAACATTAGTGGATGCATGTAACACAAAAGGTAGACCTTTAAAAAGCTGCCATATGTAATAGGTGGGAATAATAACTTATAATGGCGTCAATAAATATATTATTTTAGAATGTAAATAACCTCACGGATATAGACAGAAAGGTAAGCATTATGTTAAGAAATGCAGAGTGCTAATAGCAGTGCTACATATGAGGCACATTTTGAAAGAAGTTTGCATGTGAATTTGATAAAGAAAGGATTTTAGCATGGATATTGAGCAGAATATCAGGGACAAAAGAAAAAGAGTACTTGTACCAATTGCTAGAGGAAGTCCAATAGTAATAGAAAAGGGAAAAAAGATAGTAATGGTAAATTTGTGATAGTAATGGGCAACTGGCAAGGAAGGATTATTACTCTTGCATGCATTTATATCCAACCTAAAATTGCTATTATGGAGCTTATGAAAAATTTTGGAGAATAATTATCTTTCATCATGCAACATTACTTATAGTTGCGGATTGGAAGTTGATTTCTAACAGTGAATATGTATCTGGGTGACCTAGAAGGGAACATATAACAAAAAAGGGTAAATATTTGAAGACCGTTATGAAAATGTTTGGTATGAAAGATGTGAATTCAGTAGTGCGAACTCAGTGAATGTATAAATTATTCCCCAAGGTGCAATGACTGGTCTAGACTAGAAAGAAATTATATTCCTCTGGAACATGTATTTTTAATTAAAAGCTTCAACATACACATCCAATAACTATTTCATATCAGCAGCAACTAAGATAAAAATGCAGGGTAATGAAGTAAAATGAGACACTGGCACTTCCCCAACTACTTGTTAAAAAGAATGGAATTTAAGGAATGGGTAGTGGAAATTATTTGAGAATTATTAGGGAAGATAGAAATTTCTTCGGAAGTTATGACTAGTGAGTGGGATGAAATGAAAGTGAAGTTTAAAAATAGAGTAGGAGTAAAAGAAAAAGAGATATGGTTAAGAAGTAACAAGAATTATTTATAGGGGCTAGCAAATGTTAAAGTACTGCAGAATAACTGTAATCTCACATAACACGAGGCACAGCTGGAGGTTGCTAAAAAGAAAATAAGGCAGTATCTGGATAATATGCATGAGTTTAGAAAGATTGCTGTTAAGCAATTTTTTTTATAATAGCTCCTGTGTACAAAAATTCTTAGCACAATGACTTAGGCAACTTAAAGCAGAAAGAGTTGCTCCTACACTTAGGGAGCCTATAACAAGAAAAATAAGCAGAGATCCTGTATTGGAGATATTTAAAATATTT
The DNA here is from genome assembly GCF_019279795.1 of Protopterus annectens. Classification (NCBI taxonomy): domain Eukaryota; kingdom Metazoa; phylum Chordata; order Ceratodontiformes; family Protopteridae; genus Protopterus; species Protopterus annectens. The sequence goes on from NC_056731.1 coordinate 1,418,618,334, forward strand.
AAAAACAATTATAAAAATTCTTATAAAGCAGGGGAATGTGGAAATCAAGAAAAAGCACAAATGGAATTATTTATGGAAGATATAAGTATACCAGGGTTAGATGTAGATGAGATTTAACAATTAACAGTTAAGATAGGAAGAGATGAGATGAAAAGCGTGACATATGATCAATTTGCAAGAAAGTCTCCAGGAAAAGATGGTATTCCTGTGGAAGTTTTGAGGGAAAAAAGTGATAAAGATCTACAAAGGTTTTGTTTAAAAGTATTTTAAAAGGAAAGGAAGTACTAATGTCCTGCAAGAAAACTGTGATGGCAGTAATACCTAAAAATGGGAAATACCAATCAGACCCAGCTTTACATAGGTCCATTTCAATTTTAAACCATTATTTTAAAGTGTATATGTCTGTAATAGCTAGAAGAATGGCAAAAGTGTTACCAAAATTAATAGCTATGGATCACTGTGGTTTTATGGAGGAAAGGCAACCATTTTACAACATTAATAGAACAATGATAATCCAGAGAAAAGCAGAATGTAAGAAAATACTGCTGTTGTTAGTGAGCCTTTTGCAGCGAAAGCATTCGACAGAGTAAACTGGGATTTTGAGAAACATTTGCATTCCCTGATATAATATTAAGGTTAATTAAAAGGATATATGAGGGATTGAGAAAAAAATAAAGTGGGAGGGTTCCTCTCTGAGAAGTTGTGCTTAACAGAGGAAACAGGCTAGGGTTGTCCTCTCTCCCCATTATTTGCTTTATACATCAAACCATTGGCAAAGAAAATAAGGTACTCAGAAATTTAAGGATATAATAGGTATGATAATCAAGAAAAGTTGGCTATATTTGCAGACAATATTATTTCATATGTGATAAAACCAGAAAAGGACATCTCAGTGTTGTGGAACATTCTGAGACAGTTTCAAGGTTTTTTGGGGATATAAAATTAATGAAGACAAAACAAAGGCTGTAGGTCTGTACATGAAGTGGTTCAGCAGTATCAATATTTGTGTGGACATGGTAAAATGAAGTATTTAGGAGTATGGATTTAAAAGGCTGTGGCAAATATGTGGGAAGAGACTGAAAGAAAGATAATACAAAAAAAATGGAAGCTCATGCTTATGGATTTGGTTAGAAGTATATAAGCATTGAAAATGTTTTTAGTACCTTTAGTTTTATACACAGGCCAGTGATATTTTATCAATCTGAGGTGAAGTTGTAGATTGTAATCAAAGTGTTTAATTTTATCTGAGGGAAGAGGGCAATGATCAATTGGGATAAGATGATCCTTCTGATTACCTGATTTGAAGAGAAATTGCAGAATTACACAATTAAGGCTCATTTACATAACACACGCAGAAAGCTATAATTCATAGTGGAAAGGGATGATGTTGAAGCAAGGGGGAAATTCAAGAAATAAGGAGAGAGTGGGATTTTGGATTTAAATCCTTAAGGATAACAACAACCACACAAAATATTATTTTCATGAAGTAGCAGAGGGTATTTTAAGAACTAAGCCAACATGAGGATAGAAAAGGGAGATGCAAATCTTTAAGTAGAATAACAACAACTACACAGAATATTATGTTCATAAAGTAGCAGAAAATATTCTAAGAACTAAGCCAACACAAGGATAGAGAAGGGAGAAGTTGCCAATAGGGATAACTGCAATGAGGGTTACAGAGAATTACAGAGAATAAGCAAGAGGGGGATGGAATTTATTGGAGAAAATTGGCACAGGGATCAAGGTATTGGGAGTTAATATCTAGCGAGGGCAAGGGAATAGAATGTGAAGAAGCCATGTAGATATTTGGACTGCAGGCTCGAGACTGACACCCTTATCAAGGATTGATATCAAAGTACAGGGAAGGACAAAGGAATATGGGAAATCTTAAATGAAAGGCCTACTCTGGTAGAGTTTTTAATTGAATCTAGAACAGAAACTGATGTTAAAAAGGGATAAATAGTAAAGCTTATAACATATTGCATAATAACTATAGAAATCAATCAGAAGAGGTTAGAAAAGATTGTGAAGAGAGACTGGATAAGCAATTCACAAGGAAACAGTGGGAAGACATATGTATGGCTACAAATATGCAACAAAGTCTAGAAGATTTATGAGTCTTTATTGTAAGTGTTCACATAAGTATTTTATACCCCAAGCAGACTCCAAAGAATTTTTTACTCCGGTAGATGGTAAATGGTAGTGGTGTGATGGGGAAGAGAGAGGTCACTTGGAACATGTATCTTGGTTGTGTAATGATTTGATAGACTTTAAAAATTCCCTACAGAGTACTATTGGGGGACCAAATGGGTATAACTAAGGAAATATTTTTAGCTGGGCTACAGGATCTGAATTGCCTAGACACAGTAAGACCTTGTTAGGTTTAATTCTGGTGGCTGTCAAAAAAACAATTACTAGAAAATGGAAATCAATGAAGTCTAAACCAAATGCTTTTGACATATTGAATATTGTAACCGGCATAAGGAGGAGAAAAAAAAGACAAAGTGGGATCTTTAGGAAAGGGTAGGAGCAAATTACACAGGAAAAATGGAAATTGTGGGAACAGTACATGCAGAATAATGTTTTGGAGGAGGAATGAAGTTTAAGGGAAGGCAGGAACTGATCAGTTTATGTAATGCTGAATTGATGATAAGCATGCAAAAGAATATACGTCATGTATAATATGTGCAACTGGGAATATGTTAATATAGTTTATTCTTTTTTATATAAATGTATGTTTGCGTATGTCTTATGATATTACAGTAATGGTGTTAAAAGTATAAGGTCTTCCCCAGAAATGCATGCCAATGGGACTGGGGGGATGCACTAGTTTGGTATGGGAGAAGGGACTTAATGTGGTGGTGGGGTATGTGTCACCTGCCTTAAACCACATAGAGCAAGGAGTAAGGGAATAGCTACACTAACAGTGAAGATCGTCAAAAATCTACCTCTTTCTTCCCCATCACGTCACTACCATTACCTATGTTCTTTATGCTTCACTGCTGCAGTAATAAGCTTTAGGATGTACATAAAGGGTGAATGGACATAAAGGCAAAGGAGCCCATATAGAACAGCAGTAGCAAATTCCACCCTAACCCTAGAAGCTGAGGAGAAATTATATCGTTTGAAGATGGTGTGCACTGAAGAACAAGGGTCAGCCTCCATTATGGCTTGGCAGACACTCCTCTGAGGAAAGCAGTAGTGGTTGCTGTAGTCCTGCCTGGCAGTGCAACTGTTGATCCACTTTGGGATGCTTTGTTTACTAACAAGCATTCGGTCTTTGTTTTTTGCAAAAGCTATAAATAGTTGGTCAGTTTTCCTATGGTTCTTGGTTTTATCCAAATAGAAACTTAGCTGTCTGTGGATATGTAAGGATTGCAAGGTCCTCTTCTCCTTTGTATTTAGTGATTAGAAAAGAAGGCAGGCAAGTGACTAGCCTGATTACTGGCGTTCAGATTGTACCATCGGCAAAAAATGGAGGGCTGATCCACAGGGAGACAGAGGTTGGGAAGGGCTGTCTACTTGAGTGCTTCAAACTCTGAAATTCTTTAAGGTGAGGTGAGGGGAAAGACTTAGTATGTGTTAGTCACAAAGCTGTCAAACAGCTGAGGATGTGATATCATAGTAAGGTGATTTTCATTGCACACTTTAATATACCTGTTAACTATCTAGACCTAGCATTGCTTTTTAATGGAATACAATATATGAATATTTTATAAGGCATTTTACATTAGTGTTCTCTATTATAAAATATTTTGTTGTGGCCTTATTATGAGATAGTTACTTCTTCAGTACTCTGATGTGCTACCCTAGGATTCAGAAAGATAACTACCACTAGATTCCTAGGTTTGTTGGTACTTATTAGGCTATTTAGGATTTTAAGAAGCCTCATCTTAAATTCCCATGGTAGTTTTTGCCCTTTATATTTTGTATACAAATAACCCAGAGGGGGGCAGAACAAGGATATGTTAGGGCATTTACTTATTGCAAACCAAAAGAAAGGTACCAAGCATGATGAAGTTTATTATTAATAACACATAGAGTAAGCACTTTCACGTCAAATATGGACGTTTCTTCAGACTTTCAAAGAAACGTGGCAATCCTTCATTAAAATACTGCTGTTTCTGTGGATTGTTTGCTCTTGACTGTGATTTCATCTTTAATTTTTCACTCCAGGTTCCAAAATGTCTCAGAAGTACCTCACATGGAATGTAGAGCTGAAGTGGTGGCCCCATTAGTGACCAATCCAGGACTTGTATGCATTACAGATCAAAACCTATACTTCCAGCCACTCAATGAATATCCGGTAGTAATATTTAATTTTTTTGTTTGTTTGTTTTACAGTCTGAAGCTAAACTAAAGTAGTAGATTTTGTAACAGATTTTCATTGATATGCTGATGGCAGAAATTCATTATCTGTATTTAGTTTTAAGGGAAAACCAGATTTAAGACTGAGTAAACTGATATTTTATCTACATCAATGCTGTATATTTAAATTTGGAATTAGGGTTACCTTCTGTACCTCTTTATGCAGGACAGCCTGGTTTCTACAAAAACAAAACATGTAAAATAGCAATGCCCTGAGATTTTTAGGACAAAATACTCCCTAAGTTGCCTTTAGCAGTTGCATAAAACAATTATTTTGTACCTGAAACAAGAAAATAGTAAATGAAACAACATAAAAACCTTGTATTCTACAAAAAATGAGCTTTTGTTTTAGCCAAAAAAGGGATTTGCATTAGTTGTGGATATGGTTTTGCTGTACAATCTTGTGATTCAGTAAAATGTCTCATTTTGGGCATTTGAAAAGTGGCATCCATGTTTGGAGTGATAGGTCCTTATAGAACCTTTTCAGCCACAATCTGAACTGGAACAATCAGTGCAGAATCCAGATTGCAGTCGGATGTACCATTCAACCTATTTGTAGTGTATTGTACAGTACAGTGGGCACTTAACCAGTACAACTAATGCACACTCTCTCTCTCTTTCTCTCTCTCTCTCTCTCATATATATAGATATATATATATATGTGTGTGTGTGTGTGTGTGTGTGTGTGTGCGTTACATATCTATATATATATATATATATATGTCATGAAAGGAATAAAACTCAGTCATGACTGGTAGACCAAAAGAGAGAGAGAGAGCCTCACAAAACACGGAGTGATTTATAAGAGTGGATCACAAAATACTGAATACTTTGCTACCATTAAAAAAGCCCTTTATCAGTAAACCCAGTTACAAAACCAAAATTGTGTCATCTTGGTAGTAGTACTGTTAGGGAAAGGGTTTTAGTAATGAAATGTGTAAGGTTAGGGTAAGGAGCAGGGATAGGATTTGGCTACAGTTAGGGTCAGCACGCATGCGTAAGCTGTTGAGGGGGGTAAAGATATTCCCTTGGTAATTAACTAGGTCAGACAGAAGGATTTCCTGACTGTCATAGAAACATGAAGATCAAATGAGAGAGAGTCATCTACATGAGTACCCAGGTTTCTTATGACCTCCTCTTTCTGAAGAGGAGTGCTGTTTGTAACATATGAGGTGAGAATAGATATTTGCTGAATGATACTATTCTGTACTTTTACAATAGTGAGAAAACAAGAAGAAAGACCTAGCCAAGCCAGAGTTTTCACTGTGTGATTCCTTAAAGAATTATGGGATAAATGCAGACGACCCCTTTAAGGACACCAGGTATTTCAGCTATATGGTAGTTCTGAATGTTCATGACTTATTTCTTTATAAGCTGATTAATGGACAAATTCAGGCTAATAAAGCCAAACCTAGCTGTGGATATGCATGTTTCAGTCTTCTTAAGACATTATCAGCATAGCAAAAGTGGACTGTTTGGCTAACGTTTAGAAACACAAGGTTATCCAGCTGTTGTCCCGGGTCCCCTTCAGTAGATCGAACATATAACAAGTTCGAACCTCATATGGCTGAGACAATATGTTCGAACTTGTAAATGTTCAATTGGACTGAATGGAGATCTCCATACACTGCGGAACAGGAAGATTTCCCTTTTCCGCAATGTAGTGCGATCTCAGAGTTGGTATATTTAAGTAAGGGGGGTGCGGGGAGTGCAGGGGGGCATAGCCCCTCCCCCCCGGTACAGACATGTAATTTTGTTTTTTTGTTTTCTTCAGTGTTCACACTATTACAAATTTGAACATATGGTCTCGGCCATATGTGGTTTGAACTTGTAATATGTTCGTTCTACTGAAGTAGATCTGTTGCCCCAGGTGTCTGCAAAATATCCCATATAACAACTAAATAGAAGAGCAAGTGTCCTATTTACTCTAGTTAATAAAAACAAACATCTTCTTTAGCATAGGCATGACTGAAGTATACACATTGATCCCTGGGGGTTGGGTGACATACACAGTACAAAGCATTAAAATAATAAAACACTGTTTATTATCATGTATTCATGTTCTTATGTGTTTTTCTTGTGTCAGTAATTGAGTCCAAATTTAAATGTATTTTTACAGAGCAGTTAACAAGGAACTATTTAAATATTTAAATGAATTCAAATGTATGTAAAAAAAATTTAATTTGATTGGATTTTCAGGGTATTTAAACACTGTGTTAGGATTGGATAATCAGTTCTGAAGAAGTCCAGGGTTCCTGGATGAAAGCGCTTGACTGATTACCTTGTGTGCCTTATTTGGATTATTAAACGTTATCGGCTTCTGGACTTGTGTCATTTTGTTTGGTGCTGCTGCCAAGCCGGGCGAGAATGTGTTTGTTTTTATTGGTTGATTTTGGCCTTCTTTTACACCATTCTAGCTTTTCTTTTATTTAGTTGTTATATGAGATATTTTAATGCATTATTTTTGTCACTCAGTGGATGACCACCTTTTTGAAAATGCTGTGGCAAAAGTTTACTTCAGTAGCGATGTGTTTTTTTTCTACTGCTTGTTTGAAAAATGTCATCACTGCAACCATTTATTCTTCAACCAGTTGATCTTTGCTACTTACATCAAACATTGTCATCCAACATGACCCCATGATTTTGAAAACCTTGGCACTACTGTACTTCAGGTTTGAATCTTGGGCTTTCTTTTGACTCTTATCTTGGATTATTTAGACTGGTCATACCATCCAGGATAGTCCCCAGTATTTGACACATCAACCATATCCTTACAATATCAGTTGATTTGCAAGTGGGCCCTCCTTATATTAAAGATACTCCCTTACTGCAGTTCTGTATTTGAATTCTACCTTCACCAGAAGATATAGTTAGAGTTCCATGTAAGCCAGACATGTATGTATTTATATGTTCTTGTAAGTGGTGAAGGTGCCAGATTTTCATTGTTTTATCTTCATTTGCAGGAATTGGTGGTGTTTAGTGGTTGGGGCAAACTGCCAGGCTCAGAGGCTACATGCACTGTTATAGTGCAGCATGTGGCATCTCAACAGATGCCAGCATAAGGCATATTGTTCATAGGTAGGTACTAGGCTATTGGCCCAAGGGCCTACGTAAGCCTAGCCAGCAAGGTTCCATAGCTTACACCACCGACAAAAGTTAATTTCCTGTGCCACTGTCCAGCAGAGAGACAGAAGTGATCCCTGGGGTGTATTTCCTATTTCCCATCCACTCAGTAAGATTTTTCTTGAAGAGTGCTAATGAAGAACTTTGCTTGACATAGATGGGTAGCTTGTTCAAGAGTATAGGAAGTCTCTGGGACAGGAATCTATCCCTCCAGCATGTCCTGTTTATTGTGGTGACAAGGTTTAGGTCCCTAGAGCGTGTAGCTCGGAGGGATTGGGATTTCTTTAGGTGTAGCATGTCCAACAGCTCTGGGTTTGACATAGCTTTATATGTTAGGCAGAGATCACCACGGAGTAGGCGATATGCTACAGAGTAAAGCTGGAGTTTTTTGAGGCAGTCAGTGTAGGGCATTTGTTTGAGGCCAGTAATCCTCTTTGTGAGGTACTTCTGTGGCCTTTCCAGCTGCTGCAGATGTCTTGTGAGGTACATTCCAAAAGGGGCATTGTACTCTATAATGGGTCTAATGAGTGACGGGTAGAGGGGAACAATTACCTCTTTTTTTCCTGGATGAGAACCCTTTTATGATGAGGTTTGCCACGTAGAAGGACTTCCTGACTACTGTGGTGATGTGACTATCAAAGGAGAGACTACTGTCCACCTGGGTCCCAAGGTCTCTTATCACGCATTCAGTGTTAAGTAGATTGCTGCCTATGTGGTAGCTCATGGGTACAGAGTTTTTACCAAAGGGGATGACACTGCACTTTTTGGCATTGAGCTTGAGGCCATGGCTCTGACACCAGACATCTGTCTCAGTGAGGCCCTTCTGTAGGATGTCCACATCATTTGGGGACTTGACTATGGCTCCTAGTTTGCAGTCATCTGCGAACTTCATTAGCCAGAGGCCTTCTGTGTTAGCCTGTACTTCAGAGAAGTAAATACCAAACAGGAGAAGTCCCAGGACGGAACCCTGTGGTACTCCACTGCTTTGAGGTCAGATTTGGAGTCTGCAACTTTTAAAGTGTGGGTTCTGTCAGTGAGCCAGTTGGCAACCCATCTTGTGACGTAGGGATTTATACCTAGTTTAGTGAGTTTAGCTATAATTCCAGAATGGGAGATGGTGTTGAAAGCCTTGGCGAGGTCAAGATAGGCTGTGTGAACCACCTTACCCTCATCCACTGCTTTGGTGACTGCCTCAAAGAAGTCGATCAGGTTCAGGAGGCATGATCTGCCTTTCACAAACCTGAACTGGGTGGGATCCAGAGTTTGGAGGTTACCAATGTCTTTGTTTATGAGTTCCATGATGATACGTTCCTTGGCCTTGCAGCCAGGCTCGTCAGGCTAATAGGTCGATAGTTCCCGGGATCAGTGTTGGCTCTCCCTTTGTGGAGTGGTGATAACTGTTGCTGTGCACCATTTAGTGGGCACAAAGCCTGATACGAGGCTATTATTGAACATGGTGCTTAAGTGGGGAGCCAGTTCGTTCTGAAGTTCATGTAAAACGCAGCCTGGGATGTTGTCCGGTCCCATGGATGCTGTGATTTTGGCTTTAGAGAGTGCAGCTTTTACCTGTGTAGTTGTGATTACAGGGACTCTGCATTCTTCATGTATAGATATGGGCCCTTTAGGTGGTGAGAGGGGGGTAAAGTTAGCACTGAACCTGCCAGGATGTTGGCAATATCAGTTGGTTCTGTAATTTTCGTGCCTTTGTGCTGTAACTCGGAGCAGATCTGGGAGTTGCCATCTATATTCTTGACATAGCTATAGAATGCTTTGTGGTTGTACTTGGATTTAGTGGCATTTTTGTTTTCGTAGCTAGCTTTGGAGGATCTTCTAAGGGATCTCAGCTTCTTACAGAGGCTGACGAGGGAGCTCCTCCACTCATGGGATTTTACTCTCTTTTGCAACAGTTTCTTCCTTCTGTTCTACAGTTTATTTATGGCAGGGGACCACCAGATTGGCTTCCTTTTTTGAAGATAGCGTCTTGGTTCTGTTTGTAATAAGCACGATCCATGCACTTGTGTAAGTACTTATAGAGTGCATTTGTGTAGGATTCAGCAGTTGTAACTGTATTGTCCATCTGCATGGGTGTCATGAAGTTCACCACTTCTGTCTTAAGAAGCTTGAAGTTGGCTTTGGAGAAATTTTTTACTGTGGTTTCCTTAATGGGGGGTGGGGGCGGGATGTGGATATCAAGGGTGATAAGCTTATGGTCGGATCGGACCAACGAGGAGTTGACTTCAGGTGTGGAACACCGGTCACTCATGTTGGTAATGACTAGGTCTAGGATATTGTTGCCCCTGGTGGGGTTGTGGATAAGTTGATCTAGTGCATTGCAGTTTATGAATTCCAGAAAGCATTGAGCTAAGGAGTTGGTACACGAGTAGTTTTCCCAGTTAATGGTGGGGTAGTTGAAGTCGCCCATTATTAGGGTGTTTGGTTGAACCCTAATATTTTCCAGTACATCAAGAAAAGAGGAGTGGGAATCCTGGGGCATAGTGGGGATCTGTAGCACGCTACAGTTTGGATTGCAGTTTTGCCCAGAGTTAGTTGCACTTGGATAACCTCGGATGCATTATGCTGAGCAACTAGCCTGGAGGTGCCAGTCTTCCAAAAGTTCAGGGCACCTTTCTTGTGCCCAGAGTGTCAGGCAGCTCAGACTGAGCTGACTAGAAGATAAAGTTTGAGCACAAAAACCTTCAGAGCTTTCCTGCCAGCAGAGAGGGGGAACTTGAGCCCAAAATGGACAATGCTAGGAACAACAAAAAATTAAATGCCCACACCTTGGCATAAAAAACACACCAAAAAAACAAAGGGGTGGAGGGAGGGAGCAGTTACTACAACAATGATAATTCAAACATTTACTGTTATGGTAAGTTTTACTTACACAACTGTACTATGTTCATCATATTGAACACTGCTGCAATAACCTTAGCTATATGGGTAGGATTACCATCATATCTCTTAGAGCAGGAAATCTGGACAAAGCCATAAATAATGGGGGGACAGAAGCCCAAAATAGGGACAATCTTTAAATATTGCTCTTACAAACTTAGAAAGTTGATAAAAATAACAGGTTTTGGCTTAGCATGAATTTTCTGAGGGGTATGGAGTCTGAATCTCAAATGCATGTCATTATTTTCTAATTTCAGTCCTCAGTGATTTGCCAGAAAAACACAATTTTATGAGAAACAGACCAAAATTATGAGACATAAATCTGGACATTCTGTGAAAATCTGTATTGTTGAGAGGTATAATTACCATAGCTACCTACTTTTGGGAGGTGGAAGGAGAAGAGTTCAGGAGCCCCTGGAAAATAGTTTTAGCAAATCTTGATCTGGACCTACAGAAGGAATCAAGCTTATTTGCTTTGTAAAACTGTATACAGAGGACCAAGTAGCAGCTTCTGCAGTCCAGTCCAACTCTTTTCAAAAGCTATAGATGAAGCCAGGACACTGGTAGAGTGGGCCTTGGACCTGTGTGGAATAGTTTTGCTATGGTGAGTATAACAAAAGGTAGTAGCCTTAGATAACCATGTAGAAATAGTCTGTTTTGGTACAGGTTGTCTCTTTTTACCTTCACAAGAAATGAGCAAGAGATCCGAAGTTCTGAAAGATTTTGTTCTGTCAAGGTGGTACATAAGTTGTCTGTGGACATCCAAGTATGGAGTATCCCTTCTCCTTCATTTTTAGAGTTCAGTAAAGAAAAAGGGAGATGGATAGTTAGGCTTAAGTAAAATTGGATGCCACTTTAGGTATAAAAGAAGGATTAGTTCTCTAAGAAACCCTGTCTCTATGGAAAATGGGATATGAATGTCTCACCATAAAAGCTTGCAAATCATATACCTTTCATGCAGAGGTCAGAGCAATCAATAAAACCATCTTCCATGTTAAGAACCTCAACTTAGCCAGATTAGCTGGTTCCAAAAGAACAAGTGTTTGCTTCTCTAACACAAAATTAAGTTCCCAAGGAGGGGCCACCAGTTTTCTTGGAGGCCTCTTATGCAAGACTTCTTTCAAGAACATTTTGACATGAGACTGCATTGAAAGAGGAGAATCCATGGGTAGACATGCTGAAATAGCCAATAAATAAACATTTGTTGAGAAATAAGAAAGGCCATAGGATATTGAAAAAACAGTTAACAAGTAGCCCTGAATGGGTGCTGGTTATGTTGTTGCCACCAAGAAGAAGAGTTTTTCCGTTTGCTATTATATGATTTGCTAGTAGCATGCTTCCTTGCCACTTTCTGCTCCACATCCTCCGTAAACAGGTGCCTAAACGGAATTAAGCCGTTATCATCCAGGCAGTCAGTTGAAGTTAATTGATGCTGGGGTGCATCAAATACCCCTGTCCTTGTGTGAGTAGATTCAGTCAGTGATAAAGCTTGTGATGATTGCTCCTGGCCATTTCCAAAAGATGGGAGAATCACAGTTGTCTGGGTCAGAAGGGAAGGCACCACAGTGATCATGGAGGATTCCTTCTGCATCTTCAGAAGAACCCTGGATATTGGTGGAAAGGGTAGAAAAGCATACAGGAACATTTCTGTCCAAGGAAAAGAAAAATATCTGTCTTTAAGGCCTTTTTGCTTAGAGTACTGGAACAGAATCTTGCAAGCCGATTGTTAAGAGAGGATCAAAGAGATCTACTTGAGGAACTCCCCACAGATGGATAAAATCTTGGAAAACACCTCCCTACCAATCTAATTTTCATTCATGAGTGTTCACCCTTGTCCGACTCAACTTGTCTGCCGCACAGTTTTGCTCTGACAGAATGTAGGATGCCTGTAGAGTGAGATTTTGCTGTGAAGTTGTATTCTACCATGGCTAGTCTGCAAAGGAGGTATGATCTGATTCTCCCTTGCTTGTTGATATACCCACATGACTGTAGTGCTGTCTGTAACCAGTTGAGGAGGTCCCTGGGGAACACAAATGTTTCAGAGAGTCGAGTGCCTTGATCAGAGTAAACATCTTGATATCTATGTGCTTGCATCTGTCCTTTATGTCCCATATTCCACTGCCCTTGTATACCTCGTGAAACTACTCCACAAGAAAAATCCAAAATGTCTAAGGCAACTGACTATTTTGGAGCAAGGAGGGAGGGAGGGAGTAAGGGAGACCTGGATTTAAGGATATCTGTTATCTCCACCAAAAAGATTTGCCTTCCGACAAACCTCAGTAGTGGAATTTGAAAATATAAATGGTGTTGATGGTGGGTCCAAAGAGAATTTCAGACACCACTGTATCTTTGTCAATGTAGTCTTACCAGGGGTATCATGAGAATCTTAGATGCCATGAGACTCAAAATCTTAAGGTATTCCCTCACAGCGACCAAAATCTGAATGGAAAACCTTAGAAGTAGATCTAGATGAAGATTTTTTTTTTTCTGTTCAAGAAAATCTCTTTGAACTGAGGTGTTGAGTTGACTTCCCAGAAATACAATCCTGTGTGAAGAAGTCAAGGAAAGACTTTTGAATATTCTCTGGGAATCCTAGCTTGAGTAAGAGATTTCTCATCCAATAGATAGATTCTTGACACTTTGAAAAAGACTCTTCAGTGATAAGCAAGTCAATCATCTAAATATGGAAGAATGTGGATAGCCTGTAGTCTGCAGTGAGCTATAAATGGAGCTAGACACTCTATGAACATTCTTGGTGCAGTGGATAATACAAAGGTTAAGGCAGACACCTGACTTAAGAAATGTCTGAAGTCTGGATGATTAGGGGGGTGATGATGAGCATCCTTTGTCTATTGCTACCAGGAAACTTGTAAGAAGAAGAGGTAAGAGGTTGGGAAGTGACATCGTCTTGAATATAGGCACTATCACAAACAGGTTTAGGAAAGAAAGATCTAGAATTGGTCTTTAAGAATTTTCTTTCTTTGACACTGGGAACATTCATGAATGAAAACCTTTCTCCACCTGGGAAGGAGGAAATGGTTCTGTCACTCCTTGCTACAGCATGTGTTAAAGAACTGGTAGAAACAAGAGTGTCTGATCTGGAGGATGAGGAATGACCCTTTTTATATACCCTGCAAAGAAGGAGTTTCCTCTAATTACTATCTGTAACCTTGATGAATGATTTTCAGAAATCTGTTGCCAAAGAGAAAAATGGAGATTCAGACTTTTTGGAAAAAAATGGGCCAGTGTGGGAGATGTTCATAAGGTCTCTTGAATAGTCATTTGGACTTGCTCAACAGTCCTTGGTTTTGGGAGGTTTGAGACTTCTTATTGGATCTCTCTTGCCATTTCTTGTCTGTTTTACCAGCATTTTGTTGAGACTATTTTTTTTGCTAAAACCGGATGAGGAAATAGAAAATTCCTTGAAAAGATTAGAAAAGGAGGGCTGGTAAATCTTGGAGATTCCCTGGATCACCCTTCACTTTCATCACATTTCTGATCATCTCTGCAGCAGAGGGGCCAAACACTAAATTTCTGTGCATGGGAGAATGTAAAATCTAATTTGTAACGTCATTTGGGAGGTTCTGAGAATGCAGCCATGCAAACCTTCTCAAACAGTACCAGTGGCCATAGCCCTGGAAGAAGTATTAACAGTTACACACACACACACACACACACACACACACACACACACACACACACACACACACACACACACACTATAAACAGTAAGTAATGACCTATGTAGTAGAAGAAATGAAGTAATTTAAAGAATATTTTTCCTCACAAGAAGAAACTGCAGTTAACACATTCCTCATACTTTCACAGTTTGTCAACACAGATTTCAACTTGTGAGCCTGACAATTCAGAATTCTGAAAATCAAAGTTGCCGAAGTATACATTTTCCCCATACCTTTCAATAATTTTTCCCAGGTTTGTGAATAGTGTATACAAATTTAAAAGACTAAGGAACTTTTTACATTCTGTCTGCTTTTTTAGGGACATATGGATCATGAAAACTGCAGGCAGTAACACACACATCCTCTAAAGCCGACAGAACAAGAGGAATTTGTGTAGGTTCAGGAAAATCCTTCTGTAAATAAACTCACAGTATTTTCTGAGGTTCCGAGAAACCTCAGTGTTCTCCCACTGAAACACTGGCAAAGTTCTGAAATAGTCTCATAAAAAGAGAAACCACCACGAGGAGAATCCGAAACTGAGTGTGAATCAGAAATCTGAAAAAAGTCCATATCCATCCTCACATCTTCCTGTTCAGATTCAGAATCTCAAATCTTTTCAGGAAAAGAAGAATCCCTCTTTCTTTTACCAGAAACTACTTTACAAGAAGGATCAGTAACCTGAATTAAACCCTGAACCAGACCCAATAAACTACTCCTATCCAAAGAAAATTGAGGAGGAGTAGATACATGCTTGGTTTTCTGTTTCTTTTGAGAGAAAAGTGGGGACAGCAGTGTTACTAATGGCAGCAGCAGCTTTCCCAGGGATTGGCACAATATTCTAACAAAACAGGGAGGTCTTCCCTCTTCAGTCTCCCAGGACTGACAAGAGTGGCTGTCCTTCGCCCACTGAGGGGACCCTAACAGCTGCAGAGGACATCGCTAATAACCACTTCATACTGGCTGTAGGTGCTACACCAGAGGGATTCAGGGGGAAAAGACTAGTGGTCTGAGGGACACTAAATGGTCACAGCACAGTCACCCACCTGTGGAAGACAAACAGGAATTGCTGGTAAACACTACCTGTCCACAAAAGTTACTTCTTGTACAGAAAAGCACAGCAAAAGCACTTTAGATCAATATGCCAGCCTTACAAAATTAAAATAAACACAATTTATCCACAGAAAAAACATTTTCAGTTACTTTACAACACTTATGCAGTGACAGAAAAAAATGATCACTCCATTTAAAAGTACATTACAATCTTGAGACAGTCCATTAAAACACAACACTTCTACCTCTACCTTTAAAATAACTTTCCTGAAGAAGCAAGTAATAAAACTTCAACATAATTAAGAAAATGGAAGTTTTTTTTTTTTCCAAAGGGTACTTATGTGTCCTGAAAAGGAAAGTGCAAGTTGACTGTCGATCCTCAAAAGCCTCAGCCAAGCGTACTCTATGGTAGCAGTAAAGATCTGAAGGGCTTTGTGCCCAGACTTGTCTTTTAGTCAGCTCAGCTCGAACTACCTGACAGTTTGGGTGTGTGGAAGGTGCCCTGAAGCTTTGGAACTGGCCAACTGTTATATCCTTGGCAGGCTAAGGCTACTGCAGCAGTGATCAATATGATGCAAATGTCAACCTCTCTATTTCTTCTGTTCATGCAGCAAGTCTCAAGGAATGAGAGGACCTGTGTCCCTCAATTTTCTATGTATGAATTTATCTAGTTCCCAAAAGAAAAGAATCTCTGAGACCTGTACTTGCTCTTTTTTTTTCTAAAAGTTTTTGTCAGGATTCCAACGTTCAAAGTGTTATCTCTTCAATCTCTTGTACATCTGATTCCCTCTCTAGCTCTCATGGTAAAGCTGAATCTAAATGATGCCTATCATCACATTCCCATTGCAGAGCATTTCAGGCATTTTTTAAGATTTGTTGTATATGGTTTACATTATTATTTCTCTGAGTTACTTTTGAAGTGCCCACAGTAACAAACCTATTCACAAAATGCCTTCCCCCAATCAGTGCTCACTGCACACTTTAAAGAATTTGCATTTTTCCGTATTTTAACGACTGTCTTATCTTTGCAGACTCTTCCTGCAGCTGTCAAAAGTCTATAGCATCTGTTCAGAAACTTCTACTCTGTCTGGGTTTTCAAATAAACTTTCAGAGGTATTCTCTTATCCCTTGTCACAAAATGATTTTCTTTGGACGTTTGCTAGATTCTGCCTTGGGAAGAGCCTTTCTTCCTCCAAAGTAGACTTGTTTCAACAGTTCTTCCCGAGACTCTCCAGTCAAAACCATGTATCTGTAAGGGAGTTTTTCAGGATTCTGGGGTACATAGCATTGTTGATTCTCATGCTTCCCATGGGCAGACTACAAATGAAAATACAGTGGTATCCAAAATCAGTGTGGACTCTGCATTGACACATTTTATCCTTTCAAATCCCAGCTCTGAGTATTATAAAGAGGGAGATTTGATGGGGGTGGACCAGATAGCTTGCAATCCTAGAATTCCATTCTCCCTTCTCACTCCTCCCAGTCAGCTATCACATATGCTTCAGACATGGCATAGGGAGTGGTTTCAAAAGGGGTAAAATTGCAAACTTTGCAGGATCCTGAATATACACAGTAACACATAAGTATCAGAGAGATAGTGATAGTTATTAATTCTTTGAAGGCTTTGAATAATTTCTGGTCCCCAGAACTCTGCAGGTGTACACAGATGGCAACATCATGTAAATAAAATGGGTGTGCCAAATCTTACCCCTTTGCAGAGTTGCTATGATAGCCTGGGAGGTAACAGCTCAGCTCAGTTTGACTCTTCAGGCTTCATATACATTCTGTCAGAGCAAAACATGGGTTGCAGACAAGCTCAGCGGGAACAGGACAGGCCCCCATGAATGAAAGCTTCATCCCGGGATCTTCAAAGAATTGATCTATATGTGGTAAATGCCTTAATTCAGTCTGTTTGCCTCCTCTTTTAACAGACAACTAAAGAAATTGTGTTCCAGAAATAGAAAACTAATGCTTTCTGTATTCCATGGTATTCCTGTATGCCTTTCTATTGTTTCCACTAATATCCAGGGTTCTTCTAAAGATCCAGAAGGACTCCCCCAAAATCTGTGGTGGAGAATAACGTTTGACTAAGGCAACAGAAATTCTTTCTTTTCACTTTGGCCAAGGGCAGTTGCCACCAGCTTTTTCAAAGACTGGATTTACTCAAACAGGACTGGGAAACTCTGATACAGCCCAGTCTAGAAACCCTTCCGTTAACTGCCTGAATGATAGAATTTTAATATCTTTTGGCCATCACTTTTCTGAGGACATGCTGCAAGTCCCAAAGGAGCTAAGATAACTTTCTAGTAGAAAATCATGTTCATGCAAGTTGAAAAGATTTTCTAGTTGGTACCAGTCAAAGAAGTGGGATCCACATCAGGCTCAGTTGCCTCTGGTTCTTTGTTATTTTTGAGTTAATGTTTAATGGCCTTCCATTTTCTTTATCAAGGTACATTTGTCAGCCAGTTCTGCTCGTCTGTCCTTAGATTCCCCACTTTCTTATAATGCTCAAGTAAAACAGTTTTTGCAAAGGATGCTACATACTCATCCACCTAGGAAACTTGAGGCTTCTCCTTGGGATCTGAACTTTGTGTTGAGAATCATACTTTGTGTCAACTTAAACCAGCTCATGATGCTGAATTGAGGTTCTTAATTTGGAACTGTTCTTCTCATTGCTGTGACATCTGTTAGGACAGTATTGCATCTGCAAGCTCTTATGGTAAGTCAACCCTATCCTGTTTTCCACAGGGACTGTGTGTGAGAAGAAATCTTTATACTTAAATTGATCGCAAGACAGATTATTAACCTTATAGTTTTCTTTCCCGAAACAAAGAATAAGGGAGAGATGATCCTTCACACTCTAGATGTCCATAGGCAGCTCTGATACTTCCTAGACAAAACTCAGACCTTCCAGAAAGCTGATCAGTTTTTTGTCTCCTATGAAGATAAGAGGAAAGGACAACCATTTTCAAAACAGACCACTCCCAGGTGGATGTACCATGCTTAAATCATATTTGTTATGTTGCGTTATTTATTTATTTTTGTGTTATTTTTTATTTTTTATGGGTGGATGTCAGTGGAAGGCAATCTTAGATTTTGGAAGCTAGCCAGTTGCAGTGGGGGTAAGACCCATATAGCACAGGCTACTGCAGTGGTGATCTGTTAGAGCATCTACTGTTGCGTGCTGCAGAGTGCAGTCACAGAATAAGCTGGAGAGAATTCAGCATATGGTGGCATGCTTCCCTTTGGAAGACAGCACATAGCAGAGCTTGAAAGAGCCTCTTCTTGGGGAGGGGGGGGGGGGTGCTGTGCCAGAGGAGTGAGTAGGCTGCTTTGTAGGACCTAAGCTGGCCTGTTTCATACTTGTAGAGTGGATTGGCTTATTTAGCTGTAGGAATCTTGGTTAGCCAAGGCTGAACCAACTCCTGCTACCAGTGGCAGAGCCACTGGAGTCAATGGCCCAGGTCCTGTGGTGGTGACAGGGAACAAGTTTATACCTGTGTATCTTCAGTGTGTAGTTTATTTTCTTGCAGATTGTTTTAGAGTAGAGGTCAAGAACAGGGTTTTTAAGTGTGTGCACTGCCCGTAATCCCAGCACAGGATTTCCATGCATTGGACAAATGGAAAATCCCTTCATAAGTATGGGGATCTGACATTTAGCACATCTTCAGCAGATTCATGTAGGAATAAGATCAGGGTACTTAAGAGTTAATCCAAGGTAGAAAGACTTTTTGAAAATCAGTTGATATGATGAGTACACTTTCACCTGTTATTTGCAGAGCCTACATTCTTGTCTGATTTTACCAAAATCTCAGAAGTGTAATAACCTCCAAAGTGCAGGATTGTCATTGCTATGGGTTATAAAAGTTAACATTTTAGGGGTTACTTTTTCCTAGTAGTCTTCATTGGTAATAACGAAGCAGGCTCACAAAAATAAGAGAAATATGTTTTGTGCTTTCAGATTTTTAATGCTTCTTTTTTTTTTTAAAGGAACCTGCCATATCGGATTGCCATTCGGACAGACCCCTGTCTGCCCACTTATTCAAAATCTTAAAGCTTCTTACTTAGAGCACACATTCTCCCATTGTCACATGCCATAGAATTGCTGACCAGGGTTAGGATGGCATATCTAGCCTTCCTCATTCTTTCTTGCCAGTTATCTTGATCCTAATATGCTTCATAGGAAAGTTCTCATTGAATGCTACTTTTGAATAGACGGTCATTATTAAGAAATAATTGCACATGCATCGGTATGGATTTATTTTTATTTAAATACAGAGGTTAATTTCACTTATACACCATACAGTTTTTTTTCACTTTTCATATATCTATATCTATCTGTATGTGTATATGTATGTATATGTGTGTGTGTGTGTGTGTGTATATATATATATATATATATATATATATATATATATATATATATTTATATATATGGATTTACTTTATAATCTCTGAATACTGAAATCTCAAATTTCAGTATCTAGAGACTATAAAGCCGAACATTACAATATTAAAACCCCAAAAGCGCAAAATTCAAAATCGTGATTTTTAAATACACCCTCCACCACACAAGCAAATATACATACACCTTCCTCCCCACACTACAACAAACCAGCAAAAGACACACAAACACAATACAAATACACACACCTACCCTGCACCCCCCACCACACTCCCGCTACTTATATATATTAACTCCGAAGTTGCACTAACAAGGCAAAGACACTAAGCCCACAACTACATACTCTATAATCCCCTTGCACAAACACACACCACATACATAAAAACACCAACACTCTTAACACTTACACACACACATACATACACACACACACTCTTACCTACCTACCCTAACCTACATCTAAAACGTCTCAACACACCCGCATACACTCAAATCCCTCCCCAAAACCCTTAAAAAAAAACAGCACTTACCTGAATCTCCACAAATATATCCCCACAACTGCAGGCAAACCATACCCCACAACACACCACACCTTACAAACACAGCAAATCCCACATACCACTCCTCCACAACCGTGAATTCGACACATCAAATTCGATCAAGTGCAGTTTCACTCAGCTGCAATCTGCACTTTTGGCATTTTCATTAACGTTTTAGCAGGGGGGGCTTCACCCCCCTGCACCCCCATGTGGGGCACTGTGCCCCCCATACCCCTACTTTAATTTTCTCCCTCTGAGACCGCACTACAGTGGGGAAAAGGGAATTTCCCTTATCCGCACCGTAGTACTGCCTCGGCAACATCTATCTGCTAATTTTCACTGTAATTGCACCATGTTATCCAGTACCTTTCTCTTCCTTGTTTTCCTCCCCCATACCTACTCTTCACAACTAAAGTACCCAGTAGTCAGCAGCTCTCAGATTGTTTTTTTGCTGACACTTATCAGTTACCTGTTCTACCCGCTCCATTCGCCCTGTGGGCTCACTCCGCTCCCCTACCCTACCCCCAATTCCCACACACCCCAGTACAATTACCTTTATTCTAACCTTGTATCTCCTCCCCTTCCCCTAAACCAATCCAATTCTCAACCCTTCCCAGCATTCATCAATTAAGTAATCCCTCCCCATCTCTATCCCTTTCTAGCCTACACACTCAACCTTACTCCTCTCCTTTTCACTAAATACTCCACTATTACTCCATCTTCCTGCTCCACATTTAATTTCGTACAATTAATGACTCCTCCACTTCCACAA